>NW_027228533.1:0-123242 GCF_037783145.1 Equus przewalskii
GCAGGTGATTTTGGCGTGTCCGGCAGGTGGTTCCATCGTGCTCGGCAGGTGGTTCAGGCGTGGCCGGCAGGTGGTTCCAGTCTGTCCAGTAAGTGTTTCCAGCTTGTCCGGCACGTGGTTCTTGTACGTCTGAGAGGTGGTTTCGCCATGGCTGGCAGGTGATCCCGGACTCTCCCCCAGGTGGTTCTGGCATAGCCAGCAGTTGATATTGGCCTGTCCGGACGGTGGATCCGGCGAGTCGAGCAGGTGGCTGTGGCGTGTTCAGCAGGTGGTTCCGGCGTGTCTGGCAGGTGGTTCCGTTCTGTCCGATCGGTCGTTCCGGCATGTCCGGCACGTGCTTCTGGAACGTGTGAGAGGTGGTTCTGGCATGCCAGGCAGGTGATTCTGGAGTGTCGGGTAAGTGGTTCTGGTGTAGCCGAAAGTTCATTTTGGCGTGTCCAGCACGTGGGTCGTGCGAGTCGAGCAGGTGGTTCCGGAGTGCTCGGCAGGTGGTTCCAGTCTGTCCAGGACGTGGTTCCAGCGTGTGCGGCTCGTGGTTCCGTTACATCTGAGAGGTGGTTCCTGCATGCCCGGCAGGTGATTCCGGACTGTCCGCCAGATGGTTCTCGCATAGCCAGCTGTTGATTTTGTCCTGTCTGGCAGGTGCTTCCGGTGAGTCGAACAGGTGGCTCCGGCGTGCTCGGCAGGTGGTTCAGGCGGGTCTGGCAGGTGGTCTCCGTCTGTTCGGGGTGTGGTTCCGGCATCACACGCACAAGGTTCTGGCACGTCTGAGATGTAGTTCTGGCCGGCCCGACAGGTGTTTCCGCAGTGTCGACAAGTGGTTCTGGCGTAGCTGGCAGGTGATTTTGACATGACCGGCAGGTGGTTCCAGCAAGCCCGGCATGTGATGGGGAAGTGTTCACCAACTGGTTGTGGCGAAGCCGGCAGGTGATTTTTGCATGACTGGCAGGTGGTTCTGGCGAGTCGAGCAGGTGGTTCCGGCATGCTCGGCAGGTGCTTCTGGTGTCATTGGCACGTGGTTCCGGCATGCCCGGCAGGTGATTCCGGAGTGTTTGCCAAGTGGTTCTGGTGTAGCCGGCAGGTGATTTTGCATGTCTGGCAGTGGTTCTGGCGGGTCGAGCCGGTGGTTCCCGCGTGTCCGGCAGGTGGTTGCAGTCTGTCTGGCAGGTGGTTCTGAGGTGTCCGGCAGGAGGTTCTGGCACGTCTGTGAGGTTGTGCCGGCATGCCCTTCACGTGATTCCGGCTTGTGCCCCAAGTGGTTCTGGTGTAGCGGGCAGGTGATTTTGGTGTGTCCTGCAGGTGGGACCGGTGAGTCAAGCAGGTGGTTCCGGCGAGTGTTTCCTGTGGTTCCAGTCTGTCCGGGAGATGGTTCCGGCCTGTCCGGCACGTGCTTCTGGCACTTCTGAGAGGTTGTGCTGGCATGCCCGGCAGGTGATTCCGGAGTGTCCGCCAAGTGGTTCTGGCGTAGCCGGCAGGTGATTTTGGCGTGTCAGGCAGGTGGTTCTGGTACGTCTCAGAGGTGGTTCCACATGCCCAACAGGTGATTCCGGACTCTCTGCCACATGGTTCTGGCGCGTCTGAGAGGTGGTTCCAGCATGCCCGGCAGGTCATCCCAGAGAGTCCTCCGAGTGGTTGTGGAGTAGCCCGCAGGTGATTTTGGCGTGTCCGGCAGGTGGTTCCGTCGTGCTCGGCAGGTGGTTCAGGCGTGGCCGGCAGGTGGTTCCAGTCTGTCCAGTACGTGTTTCCAGATTGTCCGGCACGTGGTTCTGGTACGTCTGAGAGGTGGTTCCGCCATGGCTGGCAGGTGATTCCGGACTGTCCCCCAGGTGGTTCTCGCACAGACAGCTGTTGATTTTGGCCTGTCTGGCAGGTGGTTCCGGCAAGGGGAGCAGGTGGCTCTGGCGTGCTCGGCAGGTGGTTCCGGCATGTCAGGCAGGTGGTTCCGGTCTGTCCCGTAGGTCGTTCCGGCATGTCCGGCACATGCTTCTGGCACGTCTGAGAGGTGGTTCTGGCATGCCGGGCAGGTGATTCTGGAGTGTCGGTTAAGTGGTTCTGGTGTAGCCGGCAGTTCCTTTTGGCGTGTCCGGCACGATTGTCCTGCCAGTCGAGCAGGTGGTTCCGGTGAGCTCGCGCAGGTGGTTCCAGTCTGTCCAGGATGTGGTTCCAGCGTGTCCGGAACGTGGTTCTGTTACGTCTGAGAGGTGGTTCCTGCATGCCAGGCAGGTGATTTTGGACTGTCCGCCAGGTTGTTCTAGCATAGCCAGCTGTTGATTTTGGGCTGTCTGGCAGGTGATTCCGGCCTATCGAGCAGGCGGATCCGGCGTGCTCAGCAGGTGGTTCCGGGATGTCTGGCAGGTGGTTTTGGTCTGTCCGGGAGGTGTTTCCGGCGTGTCCGACACGTCCTTCTGGCATGTCTAAGAGGTGGTTCCGGCATGCCCGGCAGGTTATTCCGGAGTGTCTGCCGAATGGTTCTGGCGTAGCCAGCAGGTGATTTTGGCGTGTCCAGCAGGTGGTCCTCGGGAGTGGATCAAGTGGTTCCGGCATACTCGGCAGGTGGTACCGGCGTGTCCAGAACATGGTTCTGGCAAGTCTGAGAGGTGGTTCCGGCATGCCCGACCTGTGATTCCGGAGTGTCCGCCAAGTGGTTCTGGCGTATTCGGCAGGTGATTTTGGCGTGTCCGGCAGGTGTTTCTTGCGAGTCTAGCAGGTGGCTCAGGCATGCTCAGCAGCTGCTTCCGGCGTGTCCGGCATGTTGTTCTGGTGTGTCTGAGAGCTGGTTCTGGCATGTCCGGCAGATGATTTCGGAGTGTCCACAAAGTGGTTCTGGCATACCTGGCAGGTGATTTTGGCTTGTGCGGCAGGTGGTTCTGGCGAGTCGAGCAGGGGGTTCCGTTGTGCTCGGCAGGTGCTTCCGGTGTCCTTGGCATGTGGTTCTGACATGTCTGAGAGGTGCTTCTGACATGCCCGGCAGGTGATTCCGGTGTGTTCGCCAAGTGTTTCTGGCGTAGCCGGCAGGTGTTTTTGCATGTCCGGGGGTGGTTCCGGCGAGTCGCGCCGGTGGTTCCGGCGTGTCCCCCAGGTGGTTCCCGTCTGTCCGGCAGGGTGTTCTGGGGTGTCCGGCACGAGGTTCTGGCACGTCTGAGAGATTGTGACGGCATGCCCTTCACGTGATTCCGGCTTGTCTGCCAAGTGCTTCTGGTGTAGCACGCAGGTGATTTTGGCGTGTCTGGCAGGTGTTTCTTGCGAGTCGAGCAGGTGGCTCAGGCATGCTCAGCAGGTGCTTCTGGCGTCTCCGGCAGGTTGTTGTGGTGTGTCTGAGAGCTGCTTCTGGCATGTCTGGCAGATGATTCCGGAGTGACCACCAAGTGGTTCTGGCATACCCGGCCACTGGTTTTTGCGTGTCAGGTAGGTGGTTCCGGCAAGTCGAGCAGGTGGTTCCAGTGTGCTCGGCAGGTGGTTCAGGCGGGTCTGGCAGGTGGTTTCAGTCTGTTCGGGGTGTGGTTCCGGCATCTCGGGCACATGGTTCTGGCACGTCTGAGATGTGGTTCTGGCAGGCCCGACAGGTGTTTCCGGAGTGTCCGCCAAGCGGTTCTGGCGTAGCTGGCAGGTGACATTGGCGTGACCGGCAGGTGCTTCCAGCAAGCCCGGCAGTTGATTCCGAAGTGTTCACCAACTGGTTGTGGCGTAGCCGGAAGGTGATTTTGGCGTGTCCAGCAGGTGGTTCTGTGGAGTGGATCAGGAACTTCCGGCCTTCTCAGCAGGTGCTTCCGCAGTGACCAGCATGTTGTTGTGGCACCTCTGAGAGGTGGCTCCAACATGCCCGGCAGGCGTCTCTGGAGTGTCCGACAAGTGGTTGTGGAGTAGCCGGCTGGTGATTTTGGCGTGTCCGGCAGGTGGTTCTGGCGAGTCAAGCAGGTGGTACCGGCGTGTCCGGCAGGTGATTCCAGTCGGTCCTGGAGGTGGTTCCGGAGTCTCTGCCGAGTGGTTCTGGCGTAGCCGGCAGGTTGTTTTGGCGTGACCGGCAGGTGAATCCGGCAAGAGCGGCAGGTGATTCCGAAGTGTTCACCAACTGGTTGTGGCGTAGCCGGCAGGTGATTTTGGCGTGTCCAGCAGGTGGTTCTGGCGAGTCGAGAAGGTGGTTCTGCCATGTCCGGCAGGTGTTTGCAGTCTGTCCATGACGTGGTTTCGGCATGCCCTCCAGGTGATTCAGGAGTGTCCACCAAGTGGTTTTGGCATAGCCGGCATATGATTTTGGACTGTCAGGCAGGTGGTTCCGGCATGTCCAGCAGGTGTTTCCGGCGAGTTCGGCAGTTGCTTCCAGACTCTCCGGCATGTGGTTCTGGCACCTCTGAGAGGTTGTTCCAGCATGCCCGGCATGTGATTCCGGAGTGTTCGCCAAGTGGTTCTGGCGTAGCCAGCAGGTGATTTTGCATGTCCGGCGTTGGTTCCGGCGGGTCGAGCCGGTGGTTCCGGCCTGTCCGGCAGGTGGTTGCGGTCTGTCCGGCAGGTGGTGCTGGGGTGTCCGCCACGTGCTTCTGGTACGTCTGAGAGGTGGTTCCAGCATGCCCGGCAGGTCATCCCGGAGAGTTCTCCAAGTGGTTCTGGTGTAGCCCGCAGGTGATTTTGGCGTGTCCGGCAGGTGGTTCCATCGTGCTCAGCAGGTGGTTCAGGCGTGGCCGGCAGGTGGTTCCAGTCTGTCCAGTAAGTGTTTCCAGCTTGTCCGGCACGTGGTTCTTGTACGTCTGAGAGGTGGTTCCGCCATGGCTGGCAGGTGATTCCGGACTGTGCCCCAGGTGGTTCTGGCATAGCCAGCAGTTGATATTACCCTGTCCGGACGGTGGATCCGGCGAGTCGAGCAGGTGGCTGTGGCGTGTTCAGCAGGTGGTTCCAGCGTGTCTGGCAGATGGTTCCGTTCTGTCCGATAGGTCGTCCCGGCAAGTCCGGCACGTGCTTCTGGAACATGTGAGAGGTGGTTCTGGCATGCCAGGCAGGTGATTCTGGAGTGTCGGGTAAGTGGTACTGGTGTAGCCGAAAGTTCATTTTGGCGTGTCCAGCACGTGGGTCGTGCGAGTCGAGCAGGTGGTTCCGGAGTGCTCGGCAGGTGGTTCCAGTCTGTCCAGGACGTGGTTCCAGCGTGTGCGGCTCGTGGTTCCGTTACATCTGAGAGGTGGTTCCTGCATGCCCGGCAGGTGATTCCGGACTGTCCGTCAGATGGTTCTCGCATAGCCAGCTGTTGATTTTGGCCTGTCTGGCAGGTGCTTCCGGTTAGTCGAACAGGTGGCTCCGGCGTGCTCGGCAGGTGGTTCAGGCGGGTCTGGCAGGTGGTCTCCGTCTGTTCGGGGTGTGGTTCCGGCATCACACGCACAAGGTTCTGGCACGTCTGAGATGTAGTTCTGGGCGGCCCGACAGGTGTTTCCGGAGTGTCGACAAGTGGTTCTGCATAGTTGGCAGGTGATTCTGACATGACCGGCAGGTGGTTCCAGCAAGCCCAGCAGGTGATGGGGAAGTGTTCACCAACTGGTTGTGGCGAAGCCGGCAGGTGATTTTGCATGACTAGCAGGTGGTTCTGGCGAGTCGAGCAGGTGGTTCCGGCATGCCCGGATTGTGATTCCGGAGTGTTTGCCAAGTTGTTCTGGTGTAGCCGGCAGGTGATTTTGCATGTCTGGCAGTGGTTCCGGCGGGTCGAGCCGGTGGTTCCCACGTGTCCGGCAGGTGGTTGCAGTCTGTCTGGCAGGTGGTTCTGAGGTGTCTGGCAGGAGGTTCTGGCACGTCTGTGAGGTTGTGCCGGCATGCCCTTCGCGTGATTCCGGCTTGTCCCCTAAGTGGTTCTGGTGTAGCGGGCAGGTGATTTTGGTGTGTCCTGCAGGTGGGACTGGTGAGTCAAGCAGGTGGTTCCAGCGAGTGTTTCCTGTGGTTCCAGTCTGTCCCGGAGATGGTTTCGGCCTCTCCGGCACGTGCTTCTGGCACTTCTGAGAGGTTGTGCTGACATGCCCGGCAGGTGATACCAGAGTGTCCGCCAAGTGGTTCTGGCGTAGCCGGCAGGTGATTATGGCGTGTCCGGCAGGTGGTTCTGGTACGTCTCAGAGGTTGTTCCACATGCCCAACAGGTGATTCCAGACTGTCTGCCATATGGTTCTGGCACGTCTGAGAGGTGGTTCCAGCATGCCCGGCAGGTCATCCCGGAGAGTCCTCCAAGTGGTTCTGGAGTAGCCTGCAGGTGATTTTGGCGTGTCCGGCAGGTGGTTCCGTCGTTTTCGGCAGGTGGTTCAGGCGTGGCCGGCAGGTGGTTCCAGTCTGTCCAGTACGTGTTTCCAGATTGTCCGGCACGTGGTTCTGATACGTCTGAGAGGTGGTTCCGCCATGGCTGGCATGTGATTCCGGACTGTGCCCCAAGTGGTTCTGGCATAACCAGCAGTTGATATTGGCCTGTCCGGCCGGTGGATCCGGCGAGTCGAGCAGGTGGCTGTGGCGTGTTCAGCAGGTGGTTCCCGCGTGTCTGGCAGGTGGTTCCGTTCTGTCCGATAGGTTGTTCCCGTATGTCCGGCACGTGCTTCTGGAACGTGTGAGAGGTGGTTCTGGCATGCCAGGCAGGTGATTCTGGAGTGTCGGTTAAGTGGTTCTGGTGTAGCCGGCAGTTCCTTTTTGCGTGTCCGGCACGATTGTCCTGCTAGTCGAGCAGGTGGTTCCGGCGAGCTCGGCAGGTGGTTCCAGTCTGTCCAGGATGTGGTTCCAGCGTGTCCGGAACGTGGTTCTGTTACGTCTGAGAGGTGGTTCCTGCATGCCAGGCAGGTGATTTTGGACTGTCCGCCAGGTGGTTCTAGCATAGCCAGCTGTTGATTTTGGCCTGTCTGGCAGGTGAATCCGGTGACTCGAACAGGTGGCTCCGGCGTGCTCGGCAGGTGGTTCAGGCGGGTCTGGCAGGTGGTTTCCGTCTGTTCGGGGTGTGGTTTCAGCATCTCGGGCACATGGTTCTGGCACGTCTGAGATGTGGTTCTGGCAGGCCCGACAGGTGTTTCCGGAGTGTCCGCCAAGCGGTTCTGGCGTAGCTGGCAGGTGATATTGGCGTGACCGGCAGGTGCTTCCAGCAAGCCCGGCAGTTGATTCCGAAGTGTTCACCAACTGGTTGTGGCATAGCCGGCAGGTGATTTTGGAGTGTCCAGCAGGTGGTTCTGTGGAGTGCATCAGGAACTTCCGGCATTCTCAGCAGGTGCTTCCGCATTCTCCAGCATGTTGTTGTGGCACCTCTGAGAGGTGGTTCCAACATGCACGGCAGGTGATTCTGGAGTGTCCGACAAGTGGTTGTGGAGTAGCCGGCTGGTGATTTTGGCGTGTCCGGCAGGTGGTTCTGGCGAGTCAAGCAGGTGGTCCCGGCATGCTCGGCAGGTGCTTCTGGTGTCAATGGCACGTGGTTCTGTTACGTCTGAGAGGTGGTTCCCGCATGCCAAGCAGGTGATTTTGGACTGTCCGCCAGGTGGTTCTAGCATAGCCAGCTCTTGATTTTGGCCAGTCTGGCAGGTGGTTCCGGCCTATCGAGCAGGCGGCTCCGGCGTGCTCGGCAGGTGGTTCCGGGATGTCTGGCAGGTGGTTCCGGCCTGTCCGGTAGGTGTTTCCGGCATGTCTGCAACGTCCTTCTGGCATGTCTAAGAGGTGGTTCCGGCATGCCCGGCAGCTAATTCTGGAGTGTCTGCCGAGTGGTTCTGGCGTAGCCAGCATGTGATTTTGGCGTGTCCAGCAGGTGGTCCTCGGGAGTGGATCAGGTGGTTCCGGCATACTCGGCAGGTGGTACCGGCGTGTCCAGAACATGGTTCTGGCAAGTCTGAGAGGTGGTTCCGGCATGCCCGACCTGTGATTCCGGAGTGTCCGCCAAGTGGTTCTGGCGTACTCGGCAGGTGATTTTGACGTGCTCGGCAGGTGCTTCCTGGGTCATTGGCACGTGGTTCTGGCATATCTGAGAGGTGGTTCCGGCATGCCCGGCAGGTGATTCTGGAGTGTTCACCAAGTGTTTCCGGCGTAGCCGGCAGGTGATTTTGCATGTCCAGTGGTCGTTCCGGCGGGTCGAGACGGTGGTTCCGGCGTGTCCGGCAGGTGGTTCCGGTCTGTCCGGCAGGTGGTTCTGTGGTGTCCGGCACGAGGTTCAGTCTGAGAGGCTGTGCCGGCATGCCCCTCACGTGATTCCGGCTTGTCCCCGAAGTGGTGCTGGTGTAGCGGGCAGGTGATTTTGGCGTGTCCGGCAGGTGGTTCAGGCGAGTTGAGCAGGTGGTTGCGACGTGCTCCGCAGGTGCTTCCGGCGTCTCCAGCACGTGTTTCTGGCACATCTGACTGGTGGTTCCGGCATGCCCAAAAGTTGATTCCGGTCTGTCCGGTAGGTGGTTCCGGCGTGCACGGCACATGGTTCTGGTACGTCTCAGAGGTGGTTGCGTATGCCCAACAGGAGATTCCGGACTGTCCGCCACGTGCTTCTGGCACGTCTGAGAGTTGGTTCCAACATGCCCGGCAGGTCATTTCGGAGAGTCGTCCAAGTGGTTCTGGCGTAGCCCGCAGGTGATTTTGGCTTGTCCGGCAGGTGTTTCTGGCGAGTCGAGCAGGTGGCTCCGGAATGCTCGGCAGGTGCTTCCGGCGTCTCCGGCACGTGGTTCTGGTGTGTCTGAGAGCTGGTTCCGGCATGTCCGGCAGATGATTCCGGAGTGTCCGCCAAGTGGTTCTGGCATACCCGGCTGGTGATTTGGGCATGTCAGTTAGGTGGTTCCGGCGAGTCGAGGAGGTGGCTCCGGCGTGCTCGGCAGGTTGTTCAGACGGGTCTGGCAGGTGTTTTCCGTCTGTTCGGGGTGTGGTTCCAGCATCTCATGCACATGGTTCTGGCACGTCTGAGATGTGGTTCCGGCCGGCCCGACAGGTGTTTCCACAGTGTCCGCTAAGTGGTTCTGGCGTAGTTGGCAGGTGATTTTGGCATGACCGGCAGGTGGTTCCAGCAAGCCCGGCAGGTGATTCCGAAGTGTTCCCCAACTGGTTGTGGCGTAGCCGGCAGGTGATTTTTGCGTGTCCGGCACGTGGTTCTGGCGAGTCGAGCAGGTGGTTCCGGCGTGCTCGGCAGGTGCTTCCGGGGTCATTGGCACGTGGTTCTGGCATGTCTGAGAGGTGGTTCCGGCATGCCCGGCTGGTGATTCCGGAGTGTTCGCCAAGTGTTTCCGGCGTAGCCGGCAGGTGATTTTGCATGTCTAGCGGTCGTTCCGGCGCTTCGAGCCGGTGGTTCCGGCGTGTCCGACAGGTGGTTCCGGTCTGTCCGGCAGGTGGTTCTGTGGTGTCCGGCACGAGGTTCAGTCTGAGAGGCTGTGCCGGCATGCCCCTCACGTGATTCCGGCTTGTCACCGTAGTGGTGCTGGTGTAGCGGGCAGGTGATTTTGGCGTGTCCGGCAGGTGGTTCAGGCGAGTTGAGCAGGTGGTTGCGACGTGCTCGGCAGGTGCTTCCGGCGTCTCCGGCACGTGTTTCTGGCACATCTGACTGGTGGTTCCGGCATGCCCAAAAGTTGATTCCGGTCTGTCCGGTAGGTGGTTCCAGCGTGCACGGCACGTGGTTCTGGTACGTGTCAGAGGTGGTTGCGTATGCCCAACAGGTGATTCCGGACTGTCCGCCACGTGCTTCTGGCACGTCTGAGAGGTGGTTCCAACATGCCCGGCAGGTCATTTCGGAGAGTCGTCCAAGTGGTTCTGGCGTAGCCCGCAGGTGATTTTGGCGTGTCCGGCAGGTGGTTCCGCCGTGCTCGGCAGGTGGTTCAGGCATGGCCGTCACGTGGTTACAGTCTGTCCAGGACGTGTTTCCAGCTTCTCCGGCAGGTGGTTCTGGTACGTCTGAGAGGTGGTTCTGCCATGGCTGGCAGGTGATCCCGGACTGTCCCCCAGGTGGTTCTGGCATAGCCAGCAGTTGATATTGGCCTGTCCGGCAGGTGGTTCCAGCGAGTCGAACAGGTGGCTCCGGCGTTCTTGGCAGGTGGTTCCGGTCTGTCCGGTAGGTGTTTCCGGCGTGTCTGGCACGTGCTTCCGGCACGTCTGAGATGTGGTTCCGGCATGCGCGGCAGGTGATTCCGTAGTGTCCGCCAGGTGGTTCTGGCATACCCGGCAGGTGATTTTGGCGTGTCCAGCAGGTGTTTCTGGCGAGTCGAGCAGGTGGCTCCGGCATGCTCGGCAGGTGCTTCCGGTGTCTCCGGCACTTGGTTCTGGTGTGTCTGAGAGCTGGTTCCGGCATGTCCGGCAGATGATTCCGGAGTGTCCGCCAAGTGGTTCTGGCATACCCAGCAGGTGATTTTGGCGTGTCAGGGAGGTGGTACCGGTGAGTCGAGCAGGTGTTTCCGGCGTGCTCAGCAGGTGGTTCAGGCGGTTCTGGCAGGTGGTATCCGTCTGTTCGGTGTGTGGTTCCAGCATCTCATGAACACGTTTCTGGCACGTCTGAGATGTGGTTCCAGCCGGCCCGACAGGTGTTTCCGCAGTGTCCACCAGCGGTTCTGGCGTAGTTGGCAGGTGATTTTGGCATGACTGGCAGGTGGTTCCAGCAAGCCTGGCAGGTGATTCCAATGTGTTCACCAACTGGTTGTGGCGTAGCCGGCAGGTGATTTTTGCGTGATCGGCAGGTGGTTCAGGCGAGTTGAGCAGGTGGTTCCAACGTGCTTGGCAGGTGCTTCCGGTGTCTCCGGCACGTGTTTCTGGCACATCTGACAGGTGGTTCCGGCATGCCCGAAAGGTGATTCCGGTCTGTCCGGTAGGTGGTGCCAGCCTGCACGGCATGTGGTTCTGGTACGTCTCAGAGGTGGTTGCGCATGCCCAACAGGTGATTCCGGACTGTCCAGCACCTGGTTCTGGCTCGTCTGAGAGGTGGTTCCGGCATGCCCAGCAGGGCATCCCAAAGAGTCCTCCAAGTGGTTCTGGAATAACACGCAGTTGATTTTGGCGTGTCTGGCAGGTTGTTCCGTTGTGCTTGGCAGGTGGTTCAGGATTGGCCGGCAGGTGGTTCCAGGCTGTCCAGGACGTGTTTCCAGCTTCTCCGGCAGGTGCTTCTGGAACGTCTGAGAGGTGGTTCCGCCATGGCTGGCAGGTGATTCCGGACCGTCCCCCAGGTGGTTCTGGCATAGCCAGCAGTTGATATTGGCCTGTCCGGCAGGTGGTTCCTACGAGTTGAACAGGTGGCTCCGGCGTGCTCGGCAGGTGCTTCCGGGGTCATTGGCACGTGGTTCTGGCATATCTGAGAGGTGGTTCCGGCATGCCCGGCAGGTGACTCCGGAGTGTTCGCCAAGTGTTTACGGCGTAGCCGGCAGGTGATTTTGCATGTCCAGCGGTCGTTCCGGCGGGTCGAGCAGGTGGTTCCGGCGTGTCCGGCAGGTGGTTCCGGTCTGTCCGGCAGGTGGTTCTGTGGTGTCCGGCACGAGGTTCAGTCTGAGAGGCTGTGCCGGCATGCCCCTCACGTGATTCCGCTTGTCCCTGAAGTGGTGCTGGTGTAGCGGGCAGGTGATTTTGGCGTGTCTGGCAGGTGGTTCAGGCGAGTTGAGCAGGTGGTTGCGACGTGCTCGGCTGGTGCTTCCGGCGTCTCCGGCACGTGTTCCTGGCACATCTGACTGGTGGTTCCGGCATGCCCAAAAGTTGATTCCGGTCTGTCCGGTAGGTGGTTCCGGCGTGCACGGCACGTGGTTCTGGTACGTCTCAGAGGTGGTTGCGTATGCCCAACAGGTGATTCCGGACTGTCCGCCACGTGCTTCTGGCAAGTCTGACAGGCGGTTCCAACATGCCCGGCAGGTCATTTCGGAGAGTCGTCCAACAGGTTCTGGCGTAGCCCGCAGGTGATTTTGGCGTGTCCGGCAGGTGGTTCCGCCGTGCTCGGCAGGTGGTTCAGGCATGGCCGTCACGTGGTTCCAGTCTGTCCAGGACGTGTTTCCAGCTTCTCCGGCAGGTGGTTCTGGTACGTCTGAGAGGTGGTTCTGGCATGCCAGGCAGGTGATTCTGGAGTGTCGGTTAAGTGGTTCTGGTGTAGCCGGCAGTTCCTTTTGGCGTGTCCGGCACGATTGTCCTGCCAGTCGAGCAGGTGGTTCTGGCGAGCTCGGCAGGTGGTTCCAGTCTGTCCAGTAAGTGTTTCCAGCTTGTCCGGCACGTGGTTCTGGCACGTCTGAGAGTTGGTTCCGCCATGGCTGGCAGGTGATTCCAGACTGTCCCCCAGGTGGTTCTGGCATAGCCAGCAGTTGATATTGGCCTGTCTGGACGGTGGATCCGGCGAGTCGAGCAGGTGGCTGTGGCGTGTTCAGCAGGTGGTTCCGGCGTGTCTGGCAGGTGGTTCCGTTCTGTCCGATAGGTCGTTCCGGCATGTCCGGCACGTGCTTCTGGAACGTGTGAGAGGTGGTTCTGGCATGCCAGGCAGGTGATTCTGGAGTGTCGGGTAAGTGGTTCTGGTGTAGCCGAAAGTTCATTTTGGCGTGTCCAGCACGTGGGTCGTGCGAGTCGAGCAGGTGGTTCCGGAGTGCTCGGCAGGTGGTTCCAGTCTGTCCAGGACGTGGTTCCAGCGTGTCCGGCTCGTGGTTCCGTTACATCTGAGAGGTGGTTCCTGCATGCCCGGCAGGTGATTCCGGACTGTCCGCCAGATGGTTCTCGCATAGCCAGCTGTTGATTTTGGCCTGTCTGGCAGGTGCTCCCGGTGAGTCGAACAGGTGGCTCCGGCGTGCCCAACAGGTGGTTCAGGCGGGTCTTGCAGGTGGTCTCCGTCTGTTCGGGGTGTGGTTCCGGCATCACACGCACAAGGTTCTGGCACGTCTGAGATGTAGTTCTGGCCGGCCCGACAGGTGTTTCCGCAGTGTCGACAAGTGGTTCTGGCGTAGTTGGCAGGTGATTTTGACATGACCGGCAGGTGGTTCCAGCAAGCCCGGCAGGTGATGGGGAAGTGTTCAACAACGGGTTGTGGCGAAGCCGGCAGGTGATTTTTGCATGACTGGCAGGTGGTTCTGGCAAGTCGAGCAGGTGGTTCCGGCATGCTCGGCTGGTGCTTCTCGTGTCATTCGCACGTGGTTCTGGCATGTGTGAGAGGTGGTTCCGGCATGCCCGGCAGGTGATTCCGGAGTGTTTGCCAAGTGGTTCTGGTGTAGCGGGCAGGTGATTTTGGTGTGTCCTGCAGGTGGGACCGGTGAGTCAAGCAGGTGGTTCCGGCGAGTGTTTCCTGTGGTTCCAGTCTGTCCGGGAGATGGTTCAGGCCTGTCCGGCATGTGCTTCTGGCACTTCTGAGAGGTTGTGCTGGCATGCCCGGCAGGAGATTCCGGAGTGTCCGCCAAGTGGGTCTGGCATAGAGGGAAGGTGATTTTGGCGTGTCCGGCAGGTGGTTCTGGTACGTCACAGAGGTGGTTCCACATGCCCTTCAGGTGATTCCGGACTGTCTGCCACATGGCTCTGTCACGTCTGAGAGTTGGTTCCAGCATGCCCGGCAGGTCATCCCGGAGAGTCCTACAAGTGGTTGTGGAGTAGCCCGCAGGTGATTTTGGCGTGTCCTGCAGGTGGTTCCGTCGTGCTCGACAGGTGGTTCCGGCGTGTCCGGCAGGTGGTTGAAGTCTGTCCATGACGTGGTTCCGGCATGCCCTCCAGGTGATTCTGATGTGTCCACCAAGTGGTTTTGGCATAGCCAGCATATGATTTTGGACTGTCAGGCAGGTGGATCCGGCATGTCCAGCAGGTGTTTCCGGCGAGTTCGGCAGTTGCTTCCAGTCTCTCCGGCATGTGGTTCTGGCACCTCTGAGAGGTGGTTCCGGCATGCCCGGCAGCTGATACCGGAGTGTCTGCCGAGTGGTTGTGGCGTAGCCGGCAGGTGATTTTGGTGTGTCCGGCAGGTGGTTCTGGCGAGTCGAGCAGGTGGTTCCGGCGTGCTCGGCAGGTGCTTCCGGGGTCATTGGCACGTGGTTCTCGCATGTCTGAGAGGTGGTTCCGGCATGCCCGGCAGGTGATTCCGGAGTGTTCGCCAAGTGGTTCTGGCGTAGCCGGCAGGTGATTTTGCATGTCCGGCGGTGGTTCCGGCGGGTCGAGCCGGTGGTTCCGGTGTGTCCAGCAGGTGGTTGCTGTCTGTCCGGTAGGTGGTGCTGGGGTGTCCGCCACGTGCTTCTGGTACGTCTGAGAGGTGGTTCCAGCATGCCCGGCAGGTCATCCCGGAGAGTTCTCCAAGTGGTTCTGGTGTAGCCCGCAGGTGATTTTGGCGTGTCCGGCAGGTGGTTCCATCGTGCTCGGCAGGTGGTTCAGGCGTGGCCGGCAGGTGGTTCCAGTCTGTCGAGTAAGTGTTTCCAGCTTGTCCGGCACGTGGTTCTTGTACGTCTGAGAGGTGGTTCCGCCATGGCTGGCAGGTGATTCCGGACTGTCCCCCAGGTGCTTCTGGCATAGCCAGCAGTTGATATTGGCCTGTCCGGCCGCTGGATTTGGCGAGTCGAGCAGGTGGCTGTGGCGTGTTCAGCAGGTGGTTCCGGCGTGTCTGGCAGGTGGTTACGTTCTGTCCGATAGGTCGTTCCGGCATGTCCGGCACGTGCTTCTGGCACGTCTGAGAGGTGGTTCTGGCATGCCAGGCAGGTGATTCTGGAGTGTCGGTTAAGTGGTTCTGGTGTAGCCGGCACTTCGTTTTGGCGTGTCCGGCACGATTGTCCTGCCATTCGAGCAGGTGGTTCCGGCGAGCTTGGCAGGTGGTTCCAGTCTGTCCAGGATGTGGTTCCAGCGTGTCCGGAACGTGGTTCTGTTACGTCTGAGAGGTGGTTCCTGCATGCCAGGCAGGTGATTTTGGACTGTCCGCCAGGTGGTTCTAGCATAGCCAGCTGTTGATTTTGGCCTGTCTGGCAGGAGGTTCCGGCCTATCGAGCAGGCGGCTCCGGCGTGCTCGGCAGGTGTTTCCGGGATGTCTGGCAGGTGGTTCAGGTCTGTCCGGTAGGTGTTTCCGGCGTGTCCGACACGTCCTTCTGGCATGTCTAAGAGGTGGTTCTGGCATGCCCGGCAGGTTATTCCGGAGTGTCTGCCGAGTGGTTCTGGCGTAGCCAGCAGGTGATTTTGGCGTGTCCAGCAGGTGGTCCTCGGGAGTGGATCAGGTGGTTCCGGCATACTCGGCAGGTGGTACCGGCGTGTCCGGAACATGGTTCTGGCAAGTCTGAGAGGTGGTTCCGGCATGCCCGATCTGTGATTCCGGAGTGTCCGCCAAGTGGTTCTGGCGTACTCGGCAGGTGATTTTGGCGTGTCTGGCAGGTGTTTCTTGCGAGTCGAGCAGGTGGCTCAGGCATGCTCAGCAGGTGCTTCCGGCGTGTCCGGCATGTGGTTCTGGTGTGTCTGAGAGCTGGTTCTGGCATGTCCGGCAGATGATTTCGGAGTGTCCACAAAGTGGTTCTGGCATACCTGGCAGGTGATTTTGGCGTGTGCGGCAGGTGGGTCTGGCGAGTCGAGCAGGTGATTCCGGCGTGCTCGGCAGGTGCTTCCGGTGTCCTTGGCACGTGGTTCTGACATGTCTGAGAGGTGCTTCTGACATGCCCGGCAGGTGATTCCGGTGTGTTCGCCAAGTGTTTCTGGCGTAGTCGGCAGGTGATTTTGCATGTCCGGGGGTGGTTCCGGCGAGTCGCGCCGGTGGTTCCGGCGTGTCCGGCAGGTGGTTCCGGTCTGTCCGGCAGGGTGTTCTGGGGTGTTCGGCACGAGGTTCTGGCACGTCTGAGAGATTGTGACGGCATGCCCTTCACGTGATTCCGGCTTGTCTGCCAAGTGCTTCTGGTGTAGCAGGCAGGTGATTTTGGCGTGTCTGGCAGGTGTTTCTTGCGAGTCTAGCAGGTGGCTCAGGCATGCTCAGCAGGTGCTTCTGGCGTCTCCGGCAGCTTGTTCTGGTGTGTCTGAGAGCTGCTTCTGGCATGTCTGGCAGATGATTCCGGAGTGACCACCAAGTGGTTCTGGCATACCCGGCCGGTGGCTTTTGCGTGTCAGGTAGGTGGTTCCGGCGAGTCGAGCAGGTGGTTCCAGTGTGCTCGGCAGGTGGTTCAGGCGGGTCTGGCAGGTGGTTTCCGTCTGTTCGGGGTGTGGTTCCGGCATCTCGGGCACATGGTTCTGGCACGTCTGAGATGTGGTTCTGGCAGGCCCGACAGGTGTTTCCGGAGTGTCCGCCAAGCGGTTCTGGCGTAGCTGGCAGGTGATATTGGCGTGACCGGCAGGTGCTTCCAGCAAGCCCGGCAGTTGATTCCGAAGTGTTCACCAACTGGTTGTGGCGTAGCAGGCAGGTGATTTTGGCGAGTCCAGCAGGTGGTTCTGTGGAGTGGATCAGGAACTTCCGGCCTTCTCAGCAGGTGCTTCCGCAGTCTCCAGCATGTTGTTGTGGCACCTCTGAGAGGTGGTTCCAACATGCCCGGCAGGTGATTCTGGAGTGTCCGACAAGTGGTTGTGGAGTAGCCGGCTGGTGATTTTGGCGTGTCCGGCAGGTGGTTCTCGCGAGTCAAGCAGGTGGTCCCGGTGTGTACGGCAGGTGATTCCGGTCTGTCCTGGAGGTGGTTCCGGAGTCTCTGCCGAGAGGTTCTGGCGTAGCCGGCAGGTGATTTTGGCGTGTCCGGCAGGTGGTTCTGGCGAGTCGAGCAGGTGCTTCCGGCGTGTCCGGCAGGTGATTCCGGTCTGTCCTGGAGGTGGTTCCGAGGTCTCTGCCGAGTGGTTCTGGCATAGCCGGCAGGTGATTTTGGCGTGACCGACAGGTGGTTCCGGCAAGCGCGGCAGGTGATTCCGAAGTGTTCACCAACTTGTTGTGGCGTAGCCGGCAGGAGATTTTGGCGTGTCCGGCAGGTGGTTCTGGCGAGTCGAGAAGGTGGTTCTGGCGTGTCCGGCAGGTGTTTGCAGTCTGTCCATGACGTGGTTCCGGCATGCCCTCCAGGTGATTCTGGAGTGTCCACCAAGTGGTTTTGGCATAGCCGGCATATGATTTTGGACTTTCAGGCAGGTGGTTCCGGGATGTCCAGCAGGTGTTTCCGGTGAGTTCGGCAGTTGCTTCCAGTCTCTCTGGCACGTGCTTCCGGCACGTCTGAGAGGTGGTTCCGGCATGCGCGGCAGGTGATTCCGTAGTGTCCGCCAGGTGGTTCTTGCGTATCCGGCAGGTGATTTTGGCGTGTCCGGCAGGTGTTTCTGGCGAGTCGAGCAGGTGCTTCCGGCGTGCTCGGCAGGTGCTTCCGGGGTCATTGGCACGTGGTTTTGGCACCTCTGAGAGGTGGTTCCGGCATGCCCGGCAGGTGATTCTGGAGTGTTCGCCAAGTGGTTCTGACGTAGCCGGCAGGTGATTTTGCATGTCCGGCGGTGGTTCCGGCGGGTCGAGCCCGTGGTTCCGGCGTGTCCTGCAGGTGGTTGCGGTCTGTCCGGCAGGTGGTGCTGGGGTGTCCGCCACGTGCTTCTGGTACGTCTGAGAAGTGGTTCCAGCATGCCCGGCAGGTCATCCCGGAGAGTTCTCCAAGTGGTTCTGGTGTAGCCCGCAGGTGATTTTGGCGTGTCCGGCAGGTGGTTCCATCGTGCTCGGCAGGTGGTTCAGGCGTGGCCGGCAGGTGGTTCCAATCTGTCCAGTAAGTGTTTCCAGCTTGTCCGGCACGTGGTTCTTGTACGTCTGAGAGTTGGTTCCGCCATGGCTGGCAGGTGATTCCGGACTGTCCGCCAGGTGGTTCTGGCATAGCCAGCAGTTGATATTGGCCTGTCCGGCCGGTGGATCCGGCGAGTCGAGCAGGTGGCTGTGGCGTGTTCAGCAGGTGGTTCCGGCGTGTCTGGCAGGTGGTTCCGTTCTGTCCGATAGGTCGTTCCGGCATGTCCGGCACGTGCTTCTGGAACGTGTGAGAGGTGGTTCTGGCATGCCAGGCAGGTGATTCTGGAGTGTCGGGTAAGTGGTTCTGGTGTAGCCGAAAGTTCATTTTGGCGTGTCCAGCACGCGGGTCGTGCGAGTCGAGCAGGTGGTTCCGCAGTGCTCGGCAGCTGGTTCCAGTCTGTCCTGGACGTGGTTCCAGCGTGTCCGGCTCGTGGTTCCGTTACATCTGAGAGGTGGTTCCTGCATGCCCGGCAGGTGATTCCGGACTGTCCGCCAGATGGTTCTCGCATAGCCAGCTGTTGATTTTGGCCTGTCTGGCAGGTGCTTCCGGTGAGTCGAACAGGTGGCTCCGGCGTGCTCGGCAGGTGGTTCAGGCGGGTCTGGCAGGTGGTCTCCGTCTGTTCGGGGTGTGGTTCCGGCATCACACGCACAAGGTTCTGGCACGTCTGAGATGTAGTTCTGGCCGGCCCGACAGGTGTTTCCGCAGTGTCGACAAGTGGTTCTGGCGTAGTTGGCAGGTGATTTTGACATGACCGGCAGGTGGTTCCAGCAAGCCCGGCAGGTGATGTGGAAGTGTTCACCAACTGGTTGTGGCGAAGCCGGCAGGTGATTTTTGCATGACTGGCAGGTGGTTCTGGCGAGTCGAGCAGGTGGTTCCGGCATGCTCGGCAGGTGCTTCTGGTGTCATTGGCACGTGGTTCTAGCATGTCTGAGAGGTGGTTCCGGCAAGCCCGGCATGTGATTCCGGAGTGTTTGCCAAGTGGTTCTGGTGTAGCCGGCAGGTGATTTTGCATGTCTGGCAGTGGTTCCGGTGGGTCGAGCCGGTGGTTCCCGCGTGTCCGGCAGGTGGTTGCAGTCTGTCTGGCAGGTGGTTCTGAGGTGTCCGGCAAGAGGTTCTGGCACGTCTGTGAGGTTGTGCCGGCATGCCCTTCACGTGATTCCGGCTTGTGCCCCAAGTGGTTCTGGTGTAGCGGGCAGGTGATTTTGGTGTGTCCTGCAGGTGGGACCGGTGAGTCAAGCAGGTGGTTCCGGCGAGTGTTTCCTGTGGTTCCAGTCTGTCCGGGAGATGGTTCCGGCCTGTCCGGCACATGCTTCTGGCACTTCTGAGAGGTTGTGCTGGCATGCCCGGCAGGTGATTCCGGAGTGTCCGCCAAGTGGTTCTGGGGTAGCCGGCAGGTGATTTTGGCGTGTCCGGCAGGTGGTTCCGTCGTGCTCGTCAGGTGGTTCAGGCGTGGCCGGCAGGTGGTTCCAGTCTGTCCAGTACGTGTTTCCAGATTGTCCGGCACGTGGTTCTGGTACGTCTGAGAGGTGGTTCCGCCATGGCTGGCAGGTGATTCCGGACTGTCCCCCAGGTGGTTCTCGCACCGCCAGCTGTTGATTTTGGCCTGTCTGGCAGGTGGTTCCGGCAAGGGGAGCAGGTGGCTCTGGCGTGCTCGGCAGGTGGTTCCGGCATGTCAGGCAGGTGGTTCCGGTCTGTCCCGTAGGTCGTACCGGCATGGCCGGCACGTGCTTCTGGCACGTCTGAGAGGTGGTCCTGGCATGCCAGGCAGGTGATTCTGGAGTGTCGCTTAAGTGGTTCTGGTGTAGCCGGCAGTTCCTTTTGGCGTGTCCGGCACGATTGTCCTGCCAGTCGAGCAGGTGGTTCCGGCGAGCTCGGCAGGTGGTTCCAGTCTGTCCAGGATGTGGTTCCAGCGTGTCCGGAACGTGGTTCTGTTATCTCTGAGAGGTGGTTCCTGCATGCCAGGCAGGTGATTTTGGACTGTCCGCCAGGTGTTTCTAGCATAGCCAGCTGTTGATTTTGGCCTGTCTGGCAGGCGGTTCCGGCCTATCGAGCAGGCGGCTCCGGCATGCTCGGCATGTGGTTCCGGGATGTCTGGCAGGTGGTTCCGGTCTGTCCATTAGGTGTTTCCGGCGTATCCGACACGTCCTTCTGGCATGTCTAAGAGGTGGTTCCGGCATGCCCGGCAGGTTATTCCGGAGTGTCTGCCGAGTGGTTCTGGCGTAGCCAGCAGGTGATTTTGGCATGTCCAGCAGGTGGTCCTCGGGAGTGGATCAGGTGGTTCCGGCATACTCGGCAGGTGGTACCGGCGTGTCCGGAACATGGTTCTGGCAAGTGTGAGAGGTGGTTCCGGCATGCCCGACCTGTGATTCCGGAGTGTCCGCCAAGTGGTTCTGGCGTACTCGGCAGGTGATTTTGGCGTGTCCGGCAGGTGTTTCTTGCGAGTCGAGCAGGTGGCTCAGTCATGCTCAGCAGGTGCTTCCAGCGTGTCTGGCATGTGGTTCTGGTGTGTCTGAGAGCTGGTTCTGGCATGTCCGGCAGATGATTTCGGAGTGTCCACAAAGTGGTTCTGGCATACCCGGCAGGTGATTTTGGCGTGTGCGGCAGGTGGTTCTGGCAAGTCGAGCAGGTGGTTCCGGCGTGCTCGGCAGGTGCTTCCGGTGTCCTTGGCACGTGGTTCTGACATGTCTGAGAGGTGCTTCCGACATGCCCGGCAGGTGATTCCGGTGTGTTCGCCAAGTGTTTCTGGCGTAGCCGGCAGGTGATTTTGCATGTCCGGGGGTGGTTCCGGCGAGTCGCGCCGGTGGTTCCGGCGTGTCCGGCAGGTGGTTCCGGTCTGTCCGGCAGGGTGTTCTGGGGTGTCCGGCACGAGGTTCTGGCACGTCTGAGAGATTGTGACGGCATGCCCTTCACGTGATTCCTGCTTGTCTGCCAAGTTCTTCTGGTGTAGCAGGCAGGTGATTTTGGCGTGTCTGGCAGGTGTTTCTTGCGAGTCTAGCAGGTGGCTCAGGCATGCTCAGCAGGTGCTTCTGGCGTCTCCGGCAGGTTGTTCTGGTGTGTCTGAGAGCTGCTTCTGGCAGGTCTGGCAGATGATTCCGGAGTGACCACCAAGTGGTTCTGGCATACCCGGCCGGTGGTTTTTGCGTGTCAGGTAGGTGGTTCCGGCGAGTCGAGCAGGTGGTTCCAGTGTGCTCGGCAGGTGGTTCAGGCGGGTCTGGCAGGTGGTTTCAGTCTGTTCGGGGTGTGGTTCCGGCATCTCGGGCACATGGTTCTGGCACGTCTGAGATGTGGTTCTGGCAGGCCCGACAGGTGTTTCCGGAGTGTCCGCCAAGCGGTTCTGGCGTAGCTGGCAGGTGATATTGGTGTGACCGCCAGCTGCTTCCAGCAAGCCCGGCAGTTGATTCCGAAGTGTTCACCAACTGGTTGCGGCGTAGCCGGCAGGTGATTTTGGCGTGTCCAGCAGGTGGTTCTGTGGAGTGGATCAGGAACTTCCGGCCTTCTCAGCAGGTGCTTCCGCAGTCTCCAGCATGTTGTTGTGGCACCTCTGAGAGGTGGTTCCAACATGCCCGGGAGGTGATTCTGGAGTGTCCGACATGTGGTTGTGGAGTAGCCGGCTGGTGATTTTGGCGTGTCTGGCAGGTGGTTCTGGCGAGTCAAGCAGGTGGTTCCGGCGTGTCCGGCAGGTGATTCCGGTCTGTCCTGGAGGTGGTTCCGGAGTCTCTGCCGAGTGGTTCTGGCGTAGCCGGCAGGTGATTTTGGCGTGACCGGCAGGTGGTTCCGGCAAGCGCGGCAGGTGATTCCGAAGTGTTCACCAACTGGTTGTGGCGTAGCCGGCAGGTGATTTTGGCGTGTCCGGCAGGTGGTTCTGGCGAGTCAAGCAGGCGGTCCTGGCGTGTCCGGCAGGTGATTCCGGGCTGTCCTGGAGGTGTTTCTGGAGTCTCTGCCGAGTGGTTCTGGCGTAGCCGGCAGGGGATTTTGGCGTGTCCGGCATGTGGTTCTGGCGAGTCGAGCAGGTGGTTCCGGCGTGTCCGGCAGGTGATTCCGGTCTGTCCTGGAGGTGGTTCCGGAGTCTCTGCCGAGTGGTTCTGGCGTAGCCGGCAGGTGATTTTGGCGTGACCGGCAGGTGGTTCCGGCAAGCGCGGCAGGTGATTCCGAAGTGTTCACCAACTGGTTGTGGCGTAGCCGGCAGGTGATTTTGGCGTGTCCGGCAGGTGGTTCTGGCGAGTCGAGAAGGTGGTTCTGGCGTCTCCGGCAGGTGTTTGCAGTCTGTCCATGACGTGGTTCCGGCATGCCCTCCAGGTGATTCTGGAGTGTCCACCAAGTGGTTTTGGCATAGCCAGCATATGATTTTGGACTGTCAGGCAGGTGGTTCCGGCATGTCCAGCAGGTGTTTCCGGCGAGTTCGGCAGTTGCTTCCAGTCTCTCCGGCATGTGGTTCTGGCACCTCTGAGAGGTGGTTCCGGCATGCCCGGCAGCTGATACCGGAGTGTCTGCCGAGTGGTTGTGGCGTAGCCGGCAGGTGATTTTGGCGTGTCCGGCAGGTGGTTCTGGCGAGTCGAGCAGGTGGTTCCGGCGTGCTCGGCAGGTGCTTCCGGGGTCATTGGCACGTGGTTCTGGCATGTCTGAGAGGTGGTTCCGGCATGCTCGGCAGGTGATTCCGGAGTGTTCGCCAAGTTGTTCTGGCGTAGCCGGCAGGTGATTTTGCCTGTCCGGCGGTGGTTCCGGCGGGTCGAGCCGGTGGTTCCGGCGTGTCTGGCAGGTGGTTCCGTTCTGTCCGATAGGTCGTTCCAGCATGTCCGGCATGTGCTTCTGGAACGTGTGAGAGGTGGTTCTGGCATGCCAGGCAGGTGATTCTGGAGTGTCGGTTAAGTGGTTCTGGTGTAGCCGGCAGTTCCTTTTGGCGTGTCCGGCACGATTGTCCTGCCAGTCGAGCAGGTGGTTCCGGCGAGCTCGGCAGGTGGTTCCAGTCTGTCCAGGATGTGGTTCCAGCGTGTCCGGAACGTGGTTCTGTTATCTCTGAGAGGTGGTTCCTGCATGCCAGGCAGGTGATTTTGGACTGTCCGCCAGGTGTTTCTAGCATAGCCAGCTGTTGATTTTGGCCTGTCTGGCAGGCGGTTCCGGCCTATCGAGCAGGCGGCTCCGGCATGCTCGGCATGTGGTTCCGGGATGTCTGGCAGGTGGTTCCGGTCTGTCCATTAGGTGTTTCCGGCGTATCCGACACGTCCTTCTGGCATGTCTAAGAGGTGGTTCCGGCATGCCCGGCAGGTTATTCCGGAGTGTCTGCCGAGTGGTTCTGGCGTAGCCAGCAGGTGATTTTGGCATGTCCAGCAGGTGGTCCTCGGGAGTGGATCAGGTGGTTCCGGCATACTCGGCAGGTGGTACCGGCGTGTCCGGAACATGGTTCTGGCAAGTGTGAGAGGTGGTTCCGGCATGCCCGACCTGTGATTCCGGAGTGTCCGCCAAGTGG
Organism: Equus przewalskii; assembly: GCF_037783145.1. NCBI lineage: Eukaryota > Metazoa > Chordata > Mammalia > Perissodactyla > Equidae > Equus > Equus przewalskii. Next base: position 23,032 of record NW_027228533.1, read on the forward strand.
TTCTGGCGTACTCGGCAGGTGATTTTGGCGTGTCCGGCAGGTGTTTCTTGCGAGTCGAGCAGGTGGCTCAGTCATGCTCAGCAGGTGCTTCCAGCGTGTCTGGCATGTGGTTCTGGTGTGTCTGAGAGCTGGTTCTGGCATGTCCGGCAGATGATTTCGGAGTGTCCACAAAGTGGTTCTGGCATACCCGGCAGGTGATTTTGGCGTGTGCGGCAGGTGGTTCTGGCAAGTCGAGCAGGTGGTTCCGGCGTGCTCGGCAGGTGCTTCCGGTGTCCTTGGCACGTGGTTCTGACATGTCTGAGAGGTGCTTCCGACATGCCCGGCAGGTGATTCCGGTGTGTTCGCCAAGTGTTTCTGGCGTAGCCGGCAGGTGATTTTGCATGTCCGGGGGTGGTTCCGGCGAGTCGCGCCGGTGGTTCCGGCGTGTCCGGCAGGTGGTTCCGGTCTGTCCGGCAGGGTGTTCTGGGGTGTCCGGCACGAGGTTCTGGCACGTCTGAGAGATTGTGACGGCATGCCCTTCACGTGATTCCTGCTTGTCTGCCAAGTTCTTCTGGTGTAGCAGGCAGGTGATTTTGGCGTGTCTGGCAGGTGTTTCTTGCGAGTCTAGCAGGTGGCTCAGGCATGCTCAGCAGGTGCTTCTGGCGTCTCCGGCAGGTTGTTCTGGTGTGTCTGAGAGCTGCTTCTGGCAGGTCTGGCAGATGATTCCGGAGTGACCACCAAGTGGTTCTGGCATACCCGGCCGGTGGTTTTTGCGTGTCAGGTAGGTGGTTCCGGCGAGTCGAGCAGGTGGTTCCAGTGTGCTCGGCAGGTGGTTCAGGCGGGTCTGGCAGGTGGTTTCAGTCTGTTCGGGGTGTGGTTCCGGCATCTCGGGCACATGGTTCTGGCACGTCTGAGATGTGGTTCTGGCAGGCCCGACAGGTGTTTCCGGAGTGTCCGCCAAGCGGTTCTGGCGTAGCTGGCAGGTGATATTGGTGTGACCGCCAGCTGCTTCCAGCAAGCCCGGCAGTTGATTCCGAAGTGTTCACCAACTGGTTGCGGCGTAGCCGGCAGGTGATTTTGGCGTGTCCAGCAGGTGGTTCTGTGGAGTGGATCAGGAACTTCCGGCCTTCTCAGCAGGTGCTTCCGCAGTCTCCAGCATGTTGTTGTGGCACCTCTGAGAGGTGGTTCCAACATGCCCGGGAGGTGATTCTGGAGTGTCCGACATGTGGTTGTGGAGTAGCCGGCTGGTGATTTTGGCGTGTCTGGCAGGTGGTTCTGGCGAGTCAAGCAGGTGGTTCCGGCGTGTCCGGCAGGTGATTCCGGTCTGTCCTGGAGGTGGTTCCGGAGTCTCTGCCGAGTGGTTCTGGCGTAGCCGGCAGGTGATTTTGGCGTGACCGGCAGGTGGTTCCGGCAAGCGCGGCAGGTGATTCCGAAGTGTTCACCAACTGGTTGTGGCGTAGCCGGCAGGTGATTTTGGCGTGTCCGGCAGGTGGTTCTGGCGAGTCAAGCAGGCGGTCCTGGCGTGTCCGGCAGGTGATTCCGGGCTGTCCTGGAGGTGTTTCTGGAGTCTCTGCCGAGTGGTTCTGGCGTAGCCGGCAGGGGATTTTGGCGTGTCCGGCATGTGGTTCTGGCGAGTCGAGCAGGTGGTTCCGGCGTGTCCGGCAGGTGATTCCGGTCTGTCCTGGAGGTGGTTCCGGAGTCTCTGCCGAGTGGTTCTGGCGTAGCCGGCAGGTGATTTTGGCGTGACCGGCAGGTGGTTCCGGCAAGCTCGGCAGGTGATTCCGAAGTGTTCACCAACTGGTTGTGGCGTAGCCGGCAGGTGATTTTGGCGTGTCCGGCAGGTGGTTCTGGCGAGTCGAGAAGGTGGTTCTGGCGTGTCCGGCAGGTGTTTGCAGTCTGTCCATGACGTGGTTCCGGCATGCCCTCCAGGTGATTCTGGAGTGTCCACCAAGTGGTTTTGGCATAGCCAGCATATGATTTTGGACTGTCAGGCAGGTGGTTCCGGCATGTCCAGCAGGTGTTTCCGGCGAGTTCGGCAGTTGCTTCCAGTCTCTCCGGCATGTGGTTCTGGCACCTCTGAGAGGTGGTTCCGGCATGCCCGGCAGCTGATACCGGAGTGTCTGCCGAGTGGTTGTGGCGTAGCCGGCAGGTGATTTTGGCGTGTCCGGCAGGTGGTTCTGGCGAGTCGAGCAGGTGGTTCCGGCGTGCTCGGCAGGTGCTTCCGGGGTCATTGGCACGTGGTTCTGGCATGTCTGAGAGGTGGTTCCGGCATGCTCGGCAGGTGATTCCGGAGTGTTCGCCAAGTTGTTCTGGCGTAGCCGGCAGGTGATTTTGCCTGTCCGGCGGTGGTTCCGGCGGGTCGAGCCGGTGGTTCCGGCGTGTCTGGCAGGTGGTTCCGTTCTGTCCGATAGGTCGTTCCAGCATGTCCGGCATGTGCTTCTGGAACGTGTGAGAGGTGGTTCTGGCATGCCAGGCAGGTGATTCTGGAGTGTCGGTTAAGTGGTTCTGGTGTAGCCGGCAGTTCCTTTTGGCGTGTCCGGCACGATTGTCCTGCCAGTCGAGCAGGTGGTTCCGGCGAGCTCGGCAGGTGGTTCCAGTCTGTCCAGGATGTGGTTCCAGCGTGTCCGGAACGTGGTTCTGTTATCTCTGAGAGGTGGTTCCTGCATGCCAGGCAGGTGATTTTGGACTGTCCGCCAGGTGTTTCTAGCATAGCCAGCTGTTGATTTTGGCCTGTCTGGCAGGTGGTTCCGGCCTATCGATCAGGCGGCTCCGGCATGCTCGGCAAGTGGTTCCGGGATGTCTGGCAGGTGGTTCCGGTCTGTCCATTAGGTGTTTCCGGCGTATCCGACACGTCCTTCTGGCATGTCTAAGAGGTGGTTCCGGCATGCCCGGCAGGTTATTCCGGAGTGTCTGCCGAGTGGTTCTGGCGTAGCCAGCAGGTGATTTTGGCATGTCCAGCAGGTGGTCCTCGGGAGTGGATCAGGTGGTTCCGGCATACTCGGCAGGTGGTACCGGCGTGTCCGGAACATGGTTCTGGCAAGTCTGAGAGGTGGTTCCGGCATGCCCGACCTGTGATTCCGGAGTGTCCGCCAAGTGGTTCTGGCGTACTCGGCAGGTGATTTTGGCGTGTCCGGCAGGTGTTTCTTGCGAGTCGAGCAGGTGGCTCAGGCATGCTCAGCAGGTGCTTCCAGCGTGTCTGGCATGTGGTTCTGGTGTGTCTGAGAGCTGGTTCTGGCATGTCCGGCAGATGATTTCAGAGTGTCCACAAAGTGGTTCTGGCATACCCGGCAGGTGATTTTGGCGTGTGTGGCAGGTGGTTCTGGCAAGTCGAGCAGGTGGTTCCGGCGTGCTCGGCAGGTGCTTCCGGTGTCCTTGGCACGTGGTTCTGACATGTCTGAGAGGTGCTTCCGACATGCCCGGCAGGTGATTCCGGTGTGTTCGCCAAGTGTTTCTGGCGTAGCCGGCAGGTGATTTTGCATGTCCGTGGGTGGTTCCGGCGAGTCGCGCCGGTGGTTCCGGCGTGTCCGGCAGGTGGTTCCGGTCTGTCCGGCAGGGTGTTCTGGGGTGTTCGGCACGAGGTTCTGGCACGTCTGAGAGATTGTGACGGCATGCCCTTCACGTGATTCCTGCTTGTCTGCCAAGTGCTTCTGGTGTAGCAGGCAGGTGATTTTGGCGTGTCTGGCTGGTGTTTCTTGCGAGTCGAGCAGGTGGCTCAGGCATGCTCAGCAGGTGCTTCTGGCGTCTCCGGCAGCTTGTTCTGGTGTGTCTGAGAGCTGCTTCTGGCATGTCTGGCAGATGATTCCGGAGTGACCACCAAGTGGTTCTGGCATACCCGGCCGGTGGTTTTTGCGTGTCAGGTAGGTGGTTCCGGCGAGTCGAGCAGGTGGTTCCAATGTGCTCGGCAGGTGGTTCAGGCGGGTCTGGCAGGTGGTTTCAGTCTGTTCGGGGTGTGGTTCCGGCATCTCGGGCACATGGTTCTGGCACGTCTGAGATGTGGTTCTGGCAGGCCCGACAGGTGTTTCCGGAGTGTCCGCCAAGCGGTTCTGGCGTAGCTGGCAGGTGATATTGGTGTGACCGGCAGGTGCTTCCAGCAAGCCCGGCAGTTGATTCCGAAGTGTTCACCAACTGGTTGCGGCGTAGCCGGCAGGTGATTTTGGCGTGTCCAGCAGGTGGTTCTGTGGAGTGGATCAGGAACTTCCGGCCTTCTCAGCAGGTGCTTCCGCGGTCTAGAGCATGTTGTTGTGGCACCTCTGAGAGGTGGTTCCAACATGCCCGGCAGGTGATTCTGGAGTTTCCGACATGTGGTTGTGGAGTAGCCGGCTGGTGATTTTGGCGTGTCCGGCAGGTGGTTCTGGCGAGTCAAGCAGGCGGTCCTGGCGTGTCCGGCAGGTGATTCCGGGCTGTCCTGGAGGTGTTTCTGGAGTCTCTGCCGAGTGGTTCTGGCGTAGCCGGCAGGGGATTTTGGCGTGTCCGGCATGTGGTTCTGGCGAGTCGAGCAGGTGGTTCCGGCGTGTCCGGCAGGTGATTCCGGTCTGTCCTGGAGGTGGTTCCGGAGTCTCTGCCGAATGGTTCTGGCGTAGCCGGCAGGTGATTTTGGCGTGACCGGCAGGTGGTTCCGGCAAGCGCGGCAGGTGATTCCGAAGTGTTCACCAACTGGTTGTGGCGTAGCCGGCAGGTGATTTTGGCGTGTCCGGCAGGTGGTTCTGGCGAGTCGAGAAGGTGGTTCTGGCGTGTCCGGCAGGTGTTTGCAGTCTGTCCATGACGTGGTTCCGGCATGCCCTCCAGGTGATTCTGGAGTGTCCACCAAGTGGTTTTGGCATAGCCAGCATATGATTTTGGACTGTCAGGCAGGTGGTTCCGGCATGTCCAGCAGGTGTTTCCGGCGAGTTCGGCAGTTGCTTCCAGTCTCTCCGGCATGTGGTTCTGGCACCTCTGAGAGGTGGTTCCGGCATGCCTGGCAGCTGATACCGGAGTGTCTGCCGAGTGGTTGTGGCGTAGCCGGCAGGTGATTTTGGCGTGTCCGGCAGGTGGTTCTGGCGAGTCGAGCAGGTGGTTCCGGCGTGCTCGGCAGGTGCTTCCGGGGTCATTGGCACGTGGTTCTGGCATGTCTGAGAGGTGGTTCCGGCATGCCCGGCAGGTGATTCCGGAGTGTTCGCCAAGTGGTTCTGGCATAGCCGGCAGGTGATTTTGCATGTCCGGGGGTGGTTCCGGCGGGTCGAGCCGGTGGTTCCGGCGTGTCTGGCAGGTGGTTCCGTTCTGTCCGATAGGTCGTTCCGGCATGTCCGGCATGTGCTTCTGGAACGTGTGAGAGGTGGTTCTGGCATGCCAGGCAGGTGATTCTGGAGTGTCGGGTAAGTGGTTCTGGTGTAGCCGAAAGTTCATTTTGGCGTGTCCAGCACGTCGGTCGTGCGAGTCGAGCAGGTGGTTCCGGAGTGCTCGGCAGGTGGTTCCAGTCTGTCCAGGACGTGGTTCCAGCGTGTCCGGCTCGTGGTTCCGTTACATCTGAGAGGTGGTTCCTGCATGCCCGGCATTTGATTCCGGACTGTCCGCCAGATGGTTCTCGCATAGCCAGCTGTTGATTTTGGCCTGTCTGGCAGGTGCTTCCGGTGAGTCGAACAGGTGGCTCCGGCGTGCTCGGCAGGTGGTTCAGGCGGGTCTGGCAGGTGGTCTCCGTCTGTTCGGGGTGTGGTTCCGGCATCACACGCACAGGTTCTGGCACGTCTGAGATGTAGTTCTGGCCGGCCCGACAGGTGTTTCCGCAGTGTCGACAAGTGGTTCTGGCGTAGTTGGCAGGTGAATTTGACATGACCGGCAGGTGGTTCCAGCAAGCCTGGCAGGTGATGGGGAAGTGTTCACCAACTGGTTGTGGCGAAGCTGGCAGGTGATTTTTGCATGACTGGCAGGTGGTTCTGGCGAGTCGAGCAGGTGGTTCCGGCATGCTCGGCAGGTGCTTCTGGTGTCATTGGCACGTGGTTCTGGCATGTGTGAGAGGTGGTTCCGGCATGCCCGGCATGTGATTCCGGAGTGTTTGCCAAGTGGTTCTGGTGTAGCCGGCAGGTGATTTTGCATGTCTGGCAGTGGTTCCGGTGGGTCGAGCCGGTGGTTCCCGCGTGTCCGGCAGGTGGTTGCAGTCTGTCTGGCAGGTGGTTCTGAGGTGTCCGGCAGGAGGTTCTGGCACGTCTGTGAGGTTGTGCCGGCATGCCCTTCACGTGATTCCGGCTTGTGCCCCAAGTGGTTCTGGTGTAGCGTGCAGGTGATTTTGGTGTGTCCTGCAGGTGGGACCGGTGAGTCAAGCAGGTGGTTCCGGCGAGTGTTTCCTGTGGTTCCAGTCTGTCCGGGAGATGGTTCCGGCCTGTCCGGCACGTGCTTCTGGCACTTCTGAGAGGTTGTGCTGGCATGCCCGGCAGGTGATTCCGGAGTGTCCGCCAAGTGGTTCTGGCGTAGCCGGCAGGTGATTTTGGCGTGTCCGGCAGGTGGTTCTGGTACGTCTCAGAGGTGGTTCCACATGCCCAACAGGTGATTCCGGACTCTCTGCCACATGGTTCTGGCGCGTCTGAGAGGTGGTTCCAGCATGCCCGGCAGGTCATCCCGGAGAGTCCTCCAAGTGGTTGTGGAGTAGCCCGCAGGTGATTTTGGCGTGTCCGGCAGGTGGTTCCGTCGTGCTCGTCAGGTGGTTCAGGCGTGGCCGGCCGGTGGTTCCAGTCTGTCCAGTACGTGTTTCCAGATTGTCCGGCACGTGGTTCTGGTACGTCTGAGAGGTGGTTCCGCCATGGCTGGCAGGTGATTCCGGACTGTCCCCCAGGTGGTTCTCGCACAGCCAGCTGTTGATTTTGGCCTGTCTGGCAGGTGGTTCCGTCAAGGGGAGCAGGTGGCTCTGGCGTGCTCGGCAGGTGGTTCCGGCATGTCAGGCAGGTGGTTCCGGTCTGTCCCGTAGGTCGTTCCGGCATGTCCGGCACGTGCTTCTGGCACGTCTGAGAGGTGGTCCTGGCATGCCAGGCAGGTGATTCTGGAGTGTCGGTTAAGTGGTTCTGGTGTAGCCGGCAGTTCCTTTTGGCATGTCTGGCACGATTGTCCTGCCAGTCGAGCAGGTGGTTCCGGTGAGCTCGGCAGGTGGTTCCAGTCTGTCCAGGATGTGGTTCCAGCGTGTCCGGAACGTGGTTGTATAACGTCTGAGAGGTGGTTCCTGCATGCCACGCAGGTGATTTTCCACTGTCCGCCAGGTGGTTCTAGCATAGCCAGCTGTTGATTTTGGCCTGTGTGGCAGGTGGTTCCGGCCTATCGAACAGGCGGCTCCGGCGTGCTCGGCAAGTGGTTCCGGGATGTCTGGCAGCTGGTTCCGGTCTGTCCGGTAGGTGTTTCCGGCGTGTCCGACACGTCCTTCTGGCATGTCTAAGAGGTGGTTCCGGCATGCCTGGCAGGTTATTCCGGAGAGTCTGCCGAGTGGTTCTGGCGTAGCCAGCAGGTGATTTTGGCGTGTCCAGCAAGTGGTCCTCGGGAATGGATCTGGTGGTTCCGGCATACTCGGCAGGTGGTACCGGCGTGTCTGGAACATGGTTCTGGCAAGTCTGAGAGGTGGTTCCGGCATGCCCGACCTGTGATTCCGGAGTGTCCGCCAAGTGGTTCTGGCGTACTCGGCAGGTGATTTTGGCGTGTCCGGCATGTGTTTCTTGCGAGTCGAGCAGGTGGCTCAGGCATGCTCAGCAGGTGCTTCCGGCGTGTCCGGCGTGTGGTTCTGGTGTGTCTGAGAGCTGGTTCTGGCATGTCCGGCAGATGATTTCGGAGTGTCCACAAAGTGGTTCTGGCATACCCGGCAGGTGATTTTGGTGTGTGCGGCAGGTGGTTCTGGCGAGTCGAGCAGGTGGTTCCGGCGTGCTCGGCAGGTGCTTCCGGTGTCCTTGGCACGTGGTTCTGACATGTCTGAGAGGTGCTTCCGACATGCCCGGCAGGTGATTCCGGTGTGTTCGCCAAGTGTTTCTGGCGTAGCCGGCAGGTGATTTTGCATGTCCGGGGGTGGTTCCGGCGAGTCGCGCCGGTGGTTCCGGCGTGTCCGGCAGGTGGTTCCGGTCTGTCCGGCAGGGTGTTCTGGGGTGTCCGGCACGTGGTTCTGGCACGTCTGAGAGATTGTGACGGCATGCCCTTCACGTGATTCCGGCTTGTCTGCCAAGTGCTTCTGGTGTAGCAGGCAGGTGATTTTGGCGCGTCTGGCAGGTGTTTCTTGCGAGTCGAGCAGGTGGCTCAGGCATGCTCAGCAGGTGCTTCTGGCGTCTCTGGCAGGTTGTTCTGGTGTGTCTGAGAGCTGCTTCTGGCATGTGTGGCAGATGATTCCAGAGTGACCACCAAGTGGTTCTGGCATACCCGGCCGGTGGTTTTTGCGTGTCAGGTCGGTGGTTCCGACGAGTCGAGCAGGTGGTTCCAGTGTGCTCGGCAGGTGGTTCAGGCGGGTCTGGCAGGTGGTTTCAGTCTGTTCGGGGTGTGGTTCCGGCATCTCATGAACACGTTTCTGGCACGTCTGAGATGTGGTTCCAGCCGGCCCGCCAGGTGTTTCCGCAGTTTCCGCCAAGCTTTTCTGGAGTAGTTGGCAGGTGATTTGGCATGACTGGCAGGTGGTTCCAGCAAGCCAGGCAGGTGATTCCAAAGTGTTCACCGACTGGTTATGGCGTAGCCGGCAGGTGATTTTTGCGTGATCGGCAGGTGGTTCTGGTGAGTCGAGCAGGTGGTTCCGGCGTGCTCGGCTGGTGCTTCCGGGGTCATTGGCACGGGGTTCTGGCATGTCTGAGAGGTGGTTCCTGCATGGCGGCAGGTGATTCCGGAGTGTTCGCCAAGTCGTTCTGGCATAGTCGGCAGGTGATTTTGGCATGTCCGGCAGGTGGTTCAGGCCAGTTGAGCAGGTGGTTCCGACGTGCTTGGCAGGTGCTTCCGGCGTCTCCTGCACGTGTTTCTGGCACATCTGCAAGGTGGTTCCGGCATGCCCGAAAGGTGATTCCGGTCTGTCCGGTAGGTGGTTCCAGCCTGCACGGCATGTGGTTCTGGTACGTCTCAGAGGTGGTTGCGCATGCCCAACAGGTGATTCCAGACTGTCCACCACCTGGTTCTGGCACGTCTGAGAGGTGGTTCCGGCATGCCCGGCAGGTCATCCCAGAGAGTCGTCCAAGTGGTTCTGGCATAACACGCAGGTGATTTTGGCGTGTCCGGCAGGTTGTTCCGTTGTGCTTGGCAGGTGGTTCAGGCTTGGCCGGCAGGTGGTTCCAGACTGTCCAGGACGTGTTTCCAGCTTCTCCGGCAGGTGGTTCTGGAACGTCTGAGAGGTGGTTCCGCCATGGCAGGCAGGTGATTCCGGACCGTCCCCCAGGTGGTTCTGGCATAGCCAGCAGTTGATATTGGCCTGTCCGGCAGGTGGTTCCAACGAGTCGAACAGGTGGCTCCGGCGTGCTCGGCAGGTGCTTCCGGGGTCATTGGCACGTGGTTCTGGCATATCTGAGAGGTGGTTCCGGCATGCCCGGCAGGTGATTCCGGAGTGTTCGCCAAGTGTTTCCGGCGTAGCCGGCAGGTGATTTTGCATGTCCAGCGGTCGTTCCGGCGTGTCGAGCCGGTGGTTCCGGCGTGTCCGGCAGTTGATTCCTGTCTGTCCGGCAGGTGGTTCTGTGGTGTCCGGCACGAGGTTCAGTCTGAGAGGCTGTGCCGGCATGCCCCTCACGTGATTCCGCCTGTCCCTGAAGTGGTGCTGGTGTAGCGGGCTGGTGATTTTGGCGTGTCCGTCAGGTGGTTCAGGCGAGTTGAGCAGGTGGTTGCGACGTGCTCGGCAGGTGCTTCCGGCGTCTCCGGCACGTGTTTCTGGCACATCTGACTGGTGGTTCCGGCATGCCCAAAAGTTGATTCCGGTCTGTCCGGTAGGTGGTTCCGGCGTGCACGGCACGTGGTTCTGGTACGTCTCAGAGGTGGTTGCGTATGCCCAACAGGTGATTCCGGACTGTCCGCCACGTGCTTCTGGCACGTCAGAGAGGTGGTTCCAACATGCCCGGCAGGTCATTTCGGAGAGTCGTCCAAGTGGTTCTGGCGTAGCCCGCAGGTGATTTTGGCGTGTCCGGCAGGTGGTTCCGCCGTGCTCGGCAGGTGGTTCAGGCATGGACGTCACGTGGTTCCAGTCTGTCCAGGACGTGTTTCCAGCTTCTCCGGCAGGTGGTTCTGGTACGTCTGAGAGGTGGCTCCGCCATGGCTGGCAGGTGATCCCGGACTGTCCCCCAGGTGGTTCTGGCATAGCCAGCAGTTGATATTGGCCTGTCCGGCAGGTGGTTCCAGCGAGTCGAACAGGTGGCTCCGGCGTTCTTGGCAGGTGGTTCCGGTCTGTCCGGTAGGTGATTCCGGCGTGTCTGGCACGTGCTTCCGGAACGTCTGAGAGGTGGTTCCGGCATGCGCGACAGGTGATTCCGTAGTGTCCGCCAGGTGGTTCTGGCGTACCCGGCAGGTGATTTTGGCGTGTCCGGCAGGTGTTTCTGGCGAGTCGAGCAGGTGGCTCTGGCATGCTCGGCAGGTGCTTCCGGCGTCTCCGGCACTTGGTTCTGGTGTGTCTGAGAGCTGGTTCCGGCATGTCCGGCAGGTGATTCCGGAGTGTCCGCCAAGTGGTTCTGGCATACCCAGCAGGTGATTTTGGCGTGTCAGGGAGGTGGTACCGGTGAGTCGAGCAGGTGGTTCCGGCGTGCTCAGCAGGTGGTTCAGGCGGTTCTGGCAGGTGGTATCCGTCTGTTCGGGGTGTGGTTCCAGCATCTCATGAACACGTTTCTGGCACGTCTGAGATGTGGTTCCAGCCGGCCCGACAGGTGTTTCCGCAATGTCCGCCAAGCGGTTCTGGCGTAGTTGGCAGGTGATTTTGGCATGACTGGCAGGTGGTTCCAGCAAGCCTGGCAGGTGATTCCAAAGTGTTCACCAACTGGTTGTGGCGTAGCCGGCAGGTGATTTTTGCGTGATCGGCAGGTGGTTCTGGCGAGTCGAGCAGGTGGTTCCGGCGTGCTCGGCTGGTGCTTCCGGGGTCATTGGCACGGGGTTCTGGCATGTCTGAGAGGTGGTTCCTGCATGCCCGGCAAGTGATTCCGGAGTGTTCGCCAAGTGGTTCTGGCATAGTCGGCAGGTGATTTTGGCATGTCCGGCAGGTGGTTCAGGCGAGTTGAGCAGGTGGTTCCAACGTGCTTGGCAGGTGCTTCCGGCGTCTCCAGCACGTGTTTCTGGCACATCTGCAAGGTGGTTCCGGCATGCCAGAAAGGTGATTCCGGTCTGTCCGGTAGGTGGTTCCAGCCTGCACGGCATGTGGTTCTGGTGCGTCTCAGAGGTGGTTGCGCATGCCCAACAGGTGATGCCGGACTGTCCGCCACATGGTTCTGGCACGTCTGAGAGGTGGTTCCGGCATGCCCGGCAGGTCATCCCAGAGAGTCGTCCAAGTGGTTCTGGCATAACACGCAGGTGATTTTGGCGTGTCCGGCAGGTTGTTCCGTTGTGCTTGGCAGGTGGTTCAGGCTTGGCCGGCAGGTGGTTCCAGACTGTCCAGGACGTGTTTCCAGCTTCTCCGGCAGGTGGTTCTGGAACGTCTGAGAGGTGGTTCCGCCATGGCTGGCAGGTGATTCCGGACCGTCCCCCAGGTGGTTCTGGCATAGCCAGCAGTTGATATTGGCCTGTCCGGCAGGTGGTTCCAACGAGTCGAACAGGTGGCTCCGGCGTGCTCGGCAGGTGCTTCCGGGGTCATTGGCACGTGGTTCTGGCATATCTGAGAGGTGGTTCCGGCATGCCCGGCAGGTGATTCCGGAGTGTTCGCCAAGTGTTTCCGGCGTAGCCGGCAGGTGATTTTGCATGTCCAGCGGTCGTTCCGGCGTGTCGAGCCGGTGGTTCCGGCGTGTCCGGCAGGTGATTCCTGTCTGTCCGGCAGGTGGTTCTGTGGTGTCCGGCACGAGGTTCAGTCTGAGAGGCTGTGCCGGCATGCCCCTCACGTGATTCCGCTTGTCCCTGAAGTGGTGCTGGTGTAGCGGGCTGGTGATTTTGGCGTGTGAGGCAGGTGGTTCAGGCGAGTTGAGCAGGTGGTTGCGACGTGCTCGGCAGGTGCTTCCGGCGTCTCCGGCACGTGTTTCTGGCACATCTGACTGGTGGTTCCGGCATGCCCAAAAGTTGATTCCGGTCTGTCCGGTAGGTGGTTCCGGCGTGCACGGCACGTGGTTCTGGTACGTGTCAGAGGTGGTTGCGTATGCCCAACAGGTGATTCCGGACTGTCCGCCACGTGCTTCTGGCACGTCACAGAGGTGGTTCCAACATGCCCGGCAGGTCATTTCGGAGAGTCGTCCAAGTGGTTCTGGCGTAGCCCGCAGGTGATTTTGGTGTGTCCGGCAGGTGGTTCCGCCGTGCTCGGCAGGTGGTTCAGGCATGGCCGTCACGTGGTTCCAGTCTGTCCAGGACGTGTTTGCAGCTTCTCCGGCAGGTGGTTCTGGTACGTCTGAGAGGTGGCTCCGCCATGGCTGGCAGGTGATCCCGGACTGTCCACCAGGTGGTTCTGGCATAGCCAGCAGTTGATATTGGCCTGTCCGGCAGGTGGTTCCAGCGAGTCGAACAGGTGGCTCCGGCGTTCTTGGCAGGTGGTTCCGGTCTGTCCGGTAGGTGTTTCCGTCGTGTCTGGCACGTGCTTCCGGAACGTCTGAGAGGTGGTTCCGGCATGCGCGACAGGTGATTCCGTAGTGTCCGCCAGGTGGTTCTGGCGTACCCGGCAGGTGATTTTGGCGTGTCCGGCAGGTGTTTCTGGCGAGTCGAGCAGGTGGCTCTGGCATGCTCGGCAGGTGCTTCCGGCGTTTCCGGCACTTGGTTCTGGTGTGTCTGAGAGCTGGTTCCGGCATGTCCGGCAGATGATTCCGGAGTGTCCGCCAAGTGGTTCTGGCATACCCAGCAGGTGATTTTGGCGTGTCAGGGAGGTGGTACCGGTGAGTCGAGCAGGTGGTTCCGGCGTGCTCAGCAGGTGGTTCAGGCGGTTCTGGCAGGTGGTATCCATCTGTTTGGGGTGTGGTTCCAGCATCTCATGAACACGTTTCTGGCACGTCTGAGATGTGGTTCCAGCCGGCCCGACAGGTGTTTCCGCAGTGTCCGCCAAGCGGTTCTGGCGTAGTTGGCAGGTGATTTTGGCATGACTGGCAGGTGGTTCCAGCAAGCCTGGCAGGTGATTCCAAAGTGTTCACCAACTGGTTGTGGCGTAGCCGGCAGGTGATTTTTGCGTGATCGGCAGGTGGTTCTGGCGAGTCGAGCAGGTGGTTCCGGCGTGCTTGGCTGGTGCTTCCGGGGTCATTGGCACGGGGTTCTGGCATGTCTGAGAGGTGGTTCCTGCATGCCCGGCAAGTGATTCCGGAGTGTTCGCCAAGTGGTTCTGGCATAGTCGGCAGGTGATTTTGGCATGTCCGGCAGGTGGTTCAGGCGAGTTGAGCAGGTGGTTCCAACGTGCTTGGCAGGTGCTTCCTGCGTCTGCGGCACGTGTTTCTGGCACATCTGCAAGGTGGTTCCGGCATGCCCGAAAGGTGATTCCGGTCTGTCCGGTAGGTGGTTCCAGCCTGCACGGCATGTGGTTCTGGTACGTCTCAGAGGTGGTTGCGCATGCCCAACAGGTGATGCCGGACTGTCCGCCACATGGTTCTGGCACGTCTGAGAGGTGGTTCCGGCATGCCCGGCAGGTCATCCCAGAGAGTCCTCCAAGTGGTTCTGGCATAACACGCAGGTGATTTTGGCGTGTCTGGCAGGTTGTTCCGTTGTGCTTGGCAGGTGGTTCAGGCTTGGCCGGCAGGTGGTTCCAGACTGTCCAGGACGTGTTTCCAGCTTCTGTGGCAGGTGGTTCTGGTACGTCTGAGAGGTGGTTCCGCCATGGCTGGCAGGTGATTCCGGACCGTCCCCCAGGTGGTTCTGGCATAGCCAGCAGTTGATATTGGCCTGTCCGACAGGTGGTTCCAGCGAGTCGAACAGGTGGCTCCGGCGTGCTCGGCAGGCGGTTCAGGTCTGTCCGGTAGGTGATTCCGGCGTGTCCGGCACGTGCTTCCGGCACGTCTGAGAGGTGGTTCCGGCATGCGCGACAGGTGATTTCGGAGTGTCCGCCAGGTGGTTCTGGCGTACCCGGCAGGTGATTTTGGCGTGTCCGGCAGGCGTTTCAGGCGAGTCGAGCAGGTGGCTCCGGCATGCTCGGCAGGTGCTTCCGGCGTCTCCGGCACGTGGTTCTGGTGTGTCTGAGAGCTGGTTCCGGCATGTACGGTAGATGATTCCGGAGTGTCCGCCAAGTGGTTCTGGCATAACCGGCTGGTGATTTGGGCATGTCAGGTAGGTGGTTCCGGCGAGTCGAGCAGGTGGCTCCAGCGTGCTTGGCAGGTTGTTCAGACGGGTCTGGCAGGTGTTTTCCGTCTGTTCGGGGTGTGGTTCCAGCATCTCATGCACATGGTTCTGGCACGTCTGAGATGTGGTTCCGGCCGGACCGACAGGTGTTTCCACAGTGTCCGCCAAGTGGAACTGGCGTAGTTGGCAGGTGATTTTGGCATGACCGGCAGGTGGTTCCAGCAAGCCCGGCAGGTGATTCCGAAGTGTTCCCCAACTGGTTGTGGCGTAGCCAGCAGGTGATTTTTGCGTGTCCGGCAGGTGGTTCTGGCGAGTCGAGCAGGTGGTTCCGGTGTGCTCGGCAGGTTCTTCCGGGGTCATTGGCACGTGGTTCTGGCATATCTGAGAGGTGGTTCCGGCATGCCCGGCTGGTGGTTCTGTGGTGTCCGGCACGAGGTTCAGTCTGAGAGGCTGTGCCGGCATGCCCCTCACGTGATTCCGGCTTGTCCCCGAAGTGGTGCTGGTGTAGTGGGCAGGTGATTTTGGCATGTCCTGCAGGTGGTTCAGGCGAGTTGAGCAGGTGGTTGCGACGTGCTCGGCAGGTGCTTCCGGCGTCTCCGGCACGTGTTTCTGGCACATCTGACTGGTGGTTCCGGCATGCCCAAAAGTTGATTCCGGTCTGTCCGGTAGGTGGTTCCGGCGTGCAAGGCACGTGGTTCTGGTACGTGTCAGAGGTGGTTGTGTATGCCCAACAGGTGATTCCGGACTGTCTGCCACGTGCTTCTGGCACGTCTGAGAGGTGGTTCCAACATGCCCGGCAGGTCATTTCGGAGTGTCGTCCAAGTGGTTCTGGCATAACACGCAGGTGATTTTGGCCTGTCCGGCAGGTGGTTCCGCCGTGCTCATCAGGCTGTTCAGGCATGGCCGTCACGTGGTTCCAGTCTGTCCAGGACGTGTTTCCAGCTTCTCCGGCAGGTGGTTCTGGTACGTCTGAGAGGTGGTTCCGCCATGGCTGGCAGGTGATACCGGACTGTCCCCCAGGTGGTTCTGGCATAGCCAGCAGTTGATATTGGCCTGTCCGGCAGGTGGTTCCAGCGAGTCGAACAGGTGGCTCTGGCGTTCTTGGCAGGTGGTTCCGGTCTGTCCGGTAGGTGTTTCCGGCATGTCTGGCACGTGCTTCCGGCACGTCTGAGAGGTGGTTCCGGGATGCGCGGCAGGTGATTCCGTAGTGTCCGCCAGGTGGTTCTGGCGTATCCGGCAGGTGATTTTGGCGTGTCTGGCAGGTGTTTCTGGCGAGTCGAGCAGGTGGCTCCGGCATGCTTGGCAGGTGCTTCCGGCGTCTCCGGCACTTGGTTCTGGTGTGTCTGAGAGCTGGTTCCGGCATGTCCGGCAGATGATTCCGGAGTGTCCGCCAAGTGGTTCTGGCATACCCACCAGGTGATTTTGGCGTGTCAGCGAGGTGGTACCGGTGAGTCAAGCAGGTGGTTCCGGCGTGCTCAGCAGGTGGTTCAGGCGGTTCTGGCAGGTGGTATCCGTTTGTTCGGGGTGTGGTTCCAGCATCTCATGAACACGTTTCTGGCACGTCTGAGATGTGGTTCCAGCCGGCCCGACAGGTGTTTCCGCAGTGTCCGCCAAGCGGTTCTGGCGTAGTTGGCAGGTGATTTTGGCATGACTGGCAGGTGGTTCCAGCAAGCCTGGCAGGTGATTCCAAAGTGTTCACCAACTGGTTGTGGCGTAGCCGGCAGGTGATTTTTGCGTGATTGGCAGGTGGTTCTGGCGAGTCGAGCAGGTGGTTCCGGCGTGCTCGGCTGGTGCTTCCGGGGTCATTGGCACGCGGTTCTGGCATGTCTGAGAGGTGGTTCCGGCATGCCCGGCAGGTCATCCCAGAGAGTCCTCCAAGTGGTTCTGGCATAACACGCAGGTGATTTTGGCGTGTCTGGCAGGTTGTTCCGTTGTGCTTGGCAGGTGGTTCAGGCTTGGCCGGCAGGTGGTTCCAGACTGTCCAGGAC
This sequence comes from Equus przewalskii, assembly GCF_037783145.1. NCBI lineage: Eukaryota > Metazoa > Chordata > Mammalia > Perissodactyla > Equidae > Equus > Equus przewalskii. Next base: position 39,330 of record NW_027228533.1, read on the forward strand.
GTGTTTCCAGCTTCTCCGGCAGGTGGTTCTGGTACTTCTGAGAGGTGGTTCCGCCATGGCTGGCAGGTGATTCCGGACCGTCCCCCAGGTGGTTCTGGCATAGCCAGCAGTTGATATTGGCCTGTCCGGCAGGTGGTTCCAGCGAGTCGAACAGGTGGCTCCGGCATGCTCGGCAGGTGGTTCCGGTCTGTCCGGTAGGTGATTCCGGCGTGTCCGGCACGTGCTTCCGGCACGTCTGAGAGGTGGTTCCGGCATGCGCGATAGGTGATTCCGTAGTGTCCGCCAGGTGGTTCTGGCGTACCCGGCAGGTGATTTTGGCGTGTCCGGCAGGTGTTTCTGGCGAGTCGAGCAGGTGGCTCTGGCATGCTCGGCAGGTGCTTCCGGCGTCTCCGGCACTTGGTTCTGGTGTGTCTGAGAGCTGGTTCCGGCATGTCCGGCAGGTGATTCCGGAGTGTCCGCCAAGTGGTTCTGGCATACCCAGCAGGTGATTTTGGCGTGTCAGGGAGGTGGTACCGGTGAGTCGAGCAGGTGGTTCCGGCGTGCTCAGCAGGTGGTTCAGGCGGTTCTGGCAGGTGGTATCCGTCTGTTCGGGGTGTGGTTCCAGCATCTCATGAACACGTTTCTGGCACGTCTGAGATGTGGTTCCAGCCGGCCCGACAGGTGTTTCCGCAATGTCCGCCAAGCGGTTCTGGCGTAGTTGGCAGGTGATTTTGGCATGACTGGCAGGTGGTTCCAGCAAGCCTGGCAGGTGATTCCAAAGTGTTCACCAACTGGTTGTGGCGTAGCCGGCAGGTGATTTTTGCGTGATCGGCAGGTGGTTCTGGCGAGTCGAGCAGGTGGTTCCGGCGTGCTCGGCTGGTGCTTCCGGGGTCATTGGCACGGGGTTCTGGCATGTCTGAGAGGTGGTTCCTGCATGCCCGGCAAGTGATTCCGGAGTGTTCGCCAAGTGGTTCTGGCATAGTCGGCAGGTGATTTTGGCATGTCCGGCAGGTGGTTCAGGCGAGTTGAGCAGGTGGTTCCAACGTGCTTGGCAGGTGCTTCCGGCGTCTCCAGCACGTGTTTCTGGCACATCTGCAAGGTGGTTCCGGCATGCCAGAAAGGTGATTCCGGTCTGTCCGGTAGGTGGTTCCAGCCTGCACGGCATGTGGTTCTGGTGCGTCTCAGAGGTGGTTGCGCATGCCCAACAGGTGATGCCGGACTGTCCGCCACATGGTTCTGGCACGTCTGAGAGGTGGTTCCGGCATGCCCGGCAGGTCATCCCAGAGAGTCGTCCAAGTGTTTCTGGCATAACACGCAGGTGATTTTGGCGTGTCCGGCAGGTTGTTCCGTTGTGCTTGGCAGGTGGTTCAGGCTTGGCCGGCAGGTGGTTCCAGACTGTCCAGGACGTGTTTCCAGCTTCTCCGGCAGGTGGTTCTGGAACGTCTGAGAGGTGGTTCCGCCATGGCTGGCAGGTGATTCCGGACCGTCCCCCAGGTGGTTCTGGCATAGCCAGCAGTTGATATTGGCCTGTCCGGCAGGTGGTTCCAACGAGTCGAACAGGTGGCTCCGGCGTGCTCGGCAGGTGCTTCCGGGGTCATTGGCACGTGGTTCTGGCATATCTGAGAGGTGGTTCCGGCATGCCCGGCAGGTGATTCCGGAGTGTTCGCCAAGTGTTTCCGGCGTAGCCGGCAGGTGATTTTGCATGTCCAGCGGTCGTTCCGGCGTGTCGAGCCGGTGGTTCCGGCGTGTCCGGCAGGTGATTCCTGTCTGTCCGGCAGGTGGTTCTGTGGTGTCCGGCACGAGGTTCAGTCTGAGAGGCTGTGCCGGCATGCCCCTCACGTGATTCCGCTTGTCCCTGAAGTGGTGCTGGTGTAGCGGGCTGGTGATTTTGGCGTGTCCGGCAGGTGGTTCAGGCGAGTTGAGCAGGTGGTTGCGACGTGCTCGGCAGGTGCTTCCGGCGTCTCCGGCACGTGTTTCTGGCACATCTGACTGGTGGTTCCGGCATGCCCGAAAGTTGATTCCGGTCTGTCCGGTAGGTGGTTCCGGCGTGCACGGCACGTGGTTCTGGTACGTGTCAGAGGTGGTTGCGTATGAACAACAGGTGATTCCGGACTGTCCGCCACGTGCTTCTGGCACGTCAGAGAGGTGGTTCCAACATGCCCGGCAGGTCATTTCGGAGAGTCGTCCAAGTGGTTCTGGCGTAGCCCGCAGGTGATTTTGGCGTGTCCGGCAGGTGGTTCCGCCGTGCTCGGCAGGTGGTTCAGGCATGGACGTCACGTGGTTCCAGTCTGTCCAGGACGTGTTTCCAGCTTCTCCGGCAGGTGGTTCTGGTACGTCTGAGAGGTGGCTCCGCCATGGCTGGCAGGTGATCCCGGACTGTCCCCCAGGTGGTTCTGGCATAGCCAGCAGTTGATATTGGCCTGTCCGGCAGGTGGTTCCAGCGAGTCGAACAGGTGGCTCCGGCGTTCTTGGCAGGTGGTTCCGGTCTGTCCGGTAGGTGATTCCGGCGTGTCTGGCACGTGCTTCCGGAACGTCTGAGAGGTGGTTCCGGCATGCGCGACAGGTGATTCCGTAGTGTCCGCCAGGTGGTTCTGGCGTACCCGGCAGGTGATTTTGGCGTGTCCGGCAGGTGTTTCTGGCGAGTCGAGCAGGTGGCTCTGGCATGCTCGGCAGGTGCTTCCGGCGTCTCCGGCACTTGGTTCTGGTGTGTCTGAGAGCTGGTTCCGGCATGTCCGGCAGGTGATTCCAGAGTGTCCGCCAAGTGGTTCTGGCATACACAGCAGGTGATTTTGGCGTGTCAGGGAGGTGGTACCGGTGAGTCGAGCAGGTGGTTCCGGCGTGCTCAGCAGGTGGTTCAGGCGGTTCTGGCAGGTGGTATCCGTCTGTTCGGGGTGTGGTTCCAGCATCTCATGAACACGTTTCTGGCACGTCTGAGATGTGGTTCCAGCCGGCCCGACAGGTGTTTCCGCAATGTCCGCCAAGCGGTTCTGGCGTAGTTGGCAGGTGATTTTGGCATGACTGGCAGGTGGTTCCAGCAAGCCTGGCAGGTGATTCCAAAGTGTTCACCAACTGGTTGTGGCGTAGCCGGCAGGTGATTTTTGCGTGATCGGCAGGTGGTTCTGGCGAGTCGAGCAGGTGGTTCCGGCGTGCTCGGCTGGTGCTTCCGGGGTCATTGGCACGGGGTTCTGGCATGTCTGAGAGGTGGTTCCTGCATGCCCGGCAAGTGATTCCGGAGTGTTCGCCAAGTGGTTCTGGCATAGTCGGCAGGTGATTTTGGCATGTCCGGCAGGTGGTTCAGGCGAGTTGAGCAGGTGGTTCCAACGTGCTTGGCAGGTGCTTCCGGCGTCTCCAGCACGTGTTTCTGGCACATCTGCAAGGTGGTTCCGGCATGCCAGAAAGGTGATTCCGGTGTGTCCGGTAGGTGGTTCCAGCCTGCACGGCATGTGGTTCTGGTACGTCTCAGAGGTGGTTGCGCATGCCCAACAGGTGATGCCGGACTGTCCGCCACATGGTTCTGGCACGTCTGAGAGGTGGTTCCGGCATGCCCGGCAGGTCATCCCAGAGAGTCCTCCAAGTGGTTCTGGCATAACACGCAGGTGATTTTGGCGTGTCTGGCAGGTTGTTCCGTTGTGCTTGGCAGGTGGTTCAGGCTTGGCCGGCAGGTGGTTCCAGACTGTCCAGGACGTGTTTCCAGCTTCTCCGGCAGGTGGTTCTGGTACGTGTGAGAGGTGGTTCCGCCATGGCTGGCAGGTGATTCCGGACCGTCCCCCAGGTGGTTCTGGCATAGCCAGCAGTTGATATTGGCCTGTCCGGCAGGTGGTTCCAGCGAGTCGAACAGGTGGCTCCGGCGTGCTCGGCAGGTTGTTCCGGTCTGTCCGGTAGGTGATTCCGGCGTGTCCGGCACGTGCTTCCGGCACGTCTGAGAGGTGGTTCCGGCATGCGCGACAGGTGATTTCGGAGTGTCCGCCAGGTGGTTCTGGCGTACCCGGCAGGTGATTTTGGCGTGTCCGGCAGGTGTTTCAGGCGAGTCGAGCAGGTGGCTCCGGCATGCTCGGCAGGTGCTTCCGGCGTCTCCGGCACGTGGTTCTGGTGTGTCTGAGAGCTGGTTCCGGCATGTCCGGCAGATGATTCCGGAGTGTCCGCCTAGTGGTTCTGGCATACCCGGCTGGTGATTTGGGCATGTCAGGTAGGTGGTTCCGGCGAGTCGAGCAGGTGGCTCCGGCGTGCTCGGCAGGTTGTTCAGACGGGTCTGGCAGGTGTTTTCCGTCTGTTCGGGGTGTGGTTCCAGCATCTCATGCACTTGGTTCTGGCACGTCTGAGATGTGGTTCCGGCAGGCCCGACAGGTGTTTCCACAATGTCCGCCAATTGGTACTGGCGTAGTTCGCAGGTGATTTTGGCATGACCGGCAGGTGGTTCCAGCAAGCCCGGCAGGTGATTCCGAAGTGTTCCCCAACTGGTTGTGGCGTAGCCGGCAGGTGATTTTCCCGTGTCCGGCAGGTGGTTCTGGCGAGTCGAGCAGGTGGTTCCGGCGTGCTCGGCAGGTGCTTCCGGGGTCATTGGCACGTGGTTCTGGCATATCTGAGAGGTGGTTCCGGCATGCCCGGCAGGTGATTCCGGAGTGTTCGCCAAGTGTTTCCGGCGTAGCCGGCAGGTGATTTTGCATGTCCAGCGGTCGTTCCGGCGTGTCGAGCCGGTGGTTCCGGCGTGTCCGGCAGGTGATTCCTGTCTGTCCGGCAGGTGGTTCTGTGGTGTCCGGCACAAGGCTCAGTCTGAGAGGCTGTGCCGGCATGCCCCTCACGTGATTCCGCTTGTCCCTGAAGTGGTGCTGGTGTAGCGGGCTGGTGATTTTGGCGTGTCCGGCAGGTGGTTCAGGCGAGTTGAGCAGGTGGTTGCGACGTGCTCGGCAGGTGCTTCCGGCGTCTCCGGCACGTGTTTCTGGCACATCTGACTGGTGGTTCCGGCATGCCCAAAAGTTGATTCCGGTCTGTCCGGTAGGTGGTTCCGGCGTGCACGGCACGTGGTTCTGGTACGTGTCAGAGGTGGTTGCGTATGCCCAACAGGTGATTCCGGACTGTCCGCCACGTGCTTCTGGCACGTCAGAGAGGTGGTTCCAACATGCCCGGCAGGTCATTTCGGAGAGTCGTCCAAGTGGTTCTGGCGTAGCCCGCAGGTGATTTTGGTGTGTCCGGCAGGTGGTTCCGCCGTGCTCGGCAGGTGGTTCAGGCATGGCCGTCACGTGGTTCCAGTCTGTCCAGGACGTGTTTGCAGCTTCTCCGGCAGGTGGTTCTGGTACGTCTGAGAGGTGGCTCCGCCATGGCTGGCAGGTGATCCCGGACTGTCCACCAGGTGGTTCTGGCATAGCCAGCAGTTGATATTGGCCTGTCCGGCAGGTGGTTCCAGCGAGTCGAACAGGTGGCTCCGGCGTTCTTGGCAGGTGGTTCCGGTCTGTCCGGTAGGTGTTTCCGTCGTGTCTGGCACGTGCTTCCGGAACGTCTGAGAGGTGGTTCCGGCATGCGCGACAGGTGATTCCGTAGTGTCCGCCAGGTGTTTCTGGCGTACCCGGCAGGTGATTTTGGCGTGTCCGGCAGGTGTTTCTGGCGAGTCGAGCAGGTGGCTCTGGCATGCTTGGCAGGTGCTTCCGGCGTTTCCGGCACTTGGTTCTGGTGTGTCTGAGAGCTGGTTCCGGCATGTCCGGCAGATGATTCCGGAGTGTCCGCCAAGTGGTTCTGGCATACCCAGCAGGTGATTTTGGCGTGTCAGGGAGGTGGTACCGGTGAGTCGAGCAGGTGGTTCCGGCGTGCTCAGCAGGTGGTTCAGGCGGTTCTGGCAGGTGGTATCCATCTGTTTGGGGTGTGGTTCCAGCATCTCATGAACACGTTTCTGGCACGTCTGAGATGTGGTTCCAGCCGGCCCGACAGGTGTTTCCGCAGTGTCCGCCAAGCGGTTCTGGCGTAGTTGGCAGGTGATTTTGGCATGACTGGCAGGTGGTTCCAGCAAGCCTGGCAGGTGATTCCAAAGTGTTCACCAACTGGTTGTGGCGTAGCCGGCAGGTGATTTTTGCGTGATCGGCAGGTGGTTCTGGCGAGTCGAGCAGGTGGTTCCGGCGTGCTCGGCTGGTGCTTCCGGGGTCATTGGCACGGGGTTCTGGCATGTCTGAGAGGTGGTTCCTGCATGCCCGGCAAGTGATTCCGGAGTGTTCGCCAAGTGGTTCTGGCATAGTCGGCAGGTGATTTTGGCATGTCCGGCAGGTGGTTCAGGCGAGTTGAGCAGGTGGTTCCAACGTGCTTGGCAGGTGCTTCCGGCGTCTGCGGCACGTGTTTCTGGCACATCTGACAGGTGGTTCCGGCATGCTCGAAAGGTGATTCCGGTCTGTCCGGTAGGTGGTTCCAGCCTGCACGGCATGTGGTTCTGGTACGTCTCAGAGGTGGTTGCGCATGCCCAACAGGTGATGCCGGACTGTCCGCCACATGGTTCTGGCACGTCTGAGAGGTGGTTCCGGCATGCCCGGCAGGTCATCCCAGAGAGTCCTCCAAGTGGTTCTGGCATAACACGCAGGTGATTTTGGCGTGTCTGGCAGGTTGTTCCGTTGTGCTTGGCAGGTGGTTCAGGCTTGGCCGGCAGGTGGTTCCAGACTGTCCAGGACGTGTTTCCAGCTTCTCCGGCAGGTGGTTCTGGTACGTGTGAGAGGTGGTTCCGCCATGGCTGGCAGGTGATTCCGGACCGTCCCCCAGGTGGTTCTGGCATAGCCAGCAGTTGATATTGGCCTGTCCGACAGGTGGTTCCAGCGAGTCGAACAGGTGGCTCCGGCGTGCTCGGCAGGCGGTTCAGGTCTCTCCGGTAGGTGATTCCGGCGTGTCCGGCACGTGCTTCCGGCACGTCTGAGAGGTGGTTCCGGCATGCGCGACAGGTGATTTCGGAGTGTCCGCCAGGTGGTTCTGGCGTACCCGGCAGGTGATTTTGGCGTGTCCGGCAGGCGTTTCAGGCGAGTCGAGCAGGTGGCTCCTGCATGCTCGGCAGGTGCTTCCGGCGTCTCCGGCACGTGGTTCTGGTGTGTCTGAGAGCTGGTTCCGGCATGTACGGTAGATGATTCCGGAGTGTCCGCCAAGTGGTTCTGGCATAACCGGCTGGTGATTTGGGCATGTCAGGTAGGTGGTTCCGGCGAGTCGAGCAGGTGGCTCCAGCGTGCTTGGCAGGTTGTTCAGACGGGTCTGGCAGGTGTTTTCCGTCTGTTCGGGGTGTGGTTCCAGCATCTCATGCACATGGTTCTGGCACGTCTGAGATGTGGTTCCGGCCGGACCGACAGGTGTTTCCACAGTGTCCGCCAAGTGGAACTGGCGTAGTTGGCAGGTGATTTTGGCATGACCGGCAGGTGGTTCCAGCAAGCCCGGCAGGTGATTCCGAAGTGTTCCCCAACTGGTTGTGGCGTAGCCAGCAGGTGATTTTTGCGTGTCCGGCAGGTGGTTCTGGCGAGTCGAGCAGGTGGTTCCGGTGTGCTCGGCAGGTTCTTCCGGGGTCATTGGCACGTGGTTCTGGCATATCTGAGAGGTGGTTCCGGCATGCCCGGCTGGTGGTTCTGTGGTGTCCGGCACGAGGTTCAGTCTGAGAGGCTGTGCCGGCATGCCCCTCACGTGATTCCGGCTTGTCCCCGAAGTGGTGCTGGTGTAGTGGGCAGGTGATTTTGGCATGTCCTGCAGGTGGTTCAGGCGAGTTGAGCAGGTGGTTGCGACGTGCTCGGCAGGTGCTTCCGGCGTCTCCGGCACGTGTTTCTGGCACATCTGACTGGTGGTTCCGGCATGCCCAAAAGTTGATTCCGGTCTGTCCGGTAGGTGGTTCCGGCGTGCAAGGCACGTGGTTCTGGTACGTGTCAGAGGTGGTTGTGTATGCCCAACAGGTGATTCCGGACTGTCTGCCACGTGCTTCTGGCACGTCTGAGAGGTGGTTCCAACATGCCCGGCAGGTCATTTCGGAGTGTCGTCCAAGTGGTTCTGGCATAACACGCAGGTGATTTTGGCCTGTCCGGCAGGTGGTTCCGCCGTGCTCATCAGGTGGTTCAGGCATGGCCGTCACGTGGTTCCAGTCTGTCCAGGACGTGTTTCCAGCTTCTCCGGCAGGTGGTTCTGGTACGTCTGAGAGGTGGTTCCGCCATGGCTGGCAGGTGATCCCGGACTGTCCCCCAGGTGGTTCTGGCATAGCCAGCAGTTGATATTGGCCTGTCCGGCAGGTGGTTCCAGCGAGTCGAACAGGTGGCTCTGGCGTTCTTGGCAGGTGGTTCCGGTCTGTCCGGTAGGTGTTTCCGGCATGTCTGGCACGTGCTTCCGGCACGTCTGAGAGGTGGTTCCGGCATGCGCGGCAGGTGATTCCGTAGTGTCCGCCAGGTGGTTCTGGCGTATCCGGCAGGTGATTTTGGCGTGTCTGGCAGGTGTTTCTGGCGAGTCGAGCAGGTGGCTCCGGCATGCTCGGCAGGTGCTTCCGGCGTCTCCGGCTCTTGGTTCTGATGTGTCTGAGACCTGGTTCCGGCATGTCCGGCAGATGATTCCGGAGTGTCCGCCAAGTGGTTCTGGCATACCCAGCAGGTGATTTTGGCGTGTCAGGGAGGTGGTACCGGTGAGTCGAGCAGGTGGTTCCGGCGTGCTCAGCAGGTGGTTCAGGCGGTTCTGGCAGGTGGTATCCGTCTGTTCGGGGTGTGGTTCCAGCATCTCATGAACACGTTTCTGGCACGTCTGAGATGTGGTTCCAGCCGGCCCGACAGGTGTTTCTGCAGTTTCCGCCAAGCGGTTCTGGCGTAGTTGGCAGGTGATTTTGGCATGACTGGCAGGTGGTTCCAGCAAGCCTGGCAGGTGATTCCAAAGTGTTCACCAACTGGTTGTGGCGTAGCCGGCAGGTGATTTTTGCGTGATCGGCAGGTGGTTCTGGCGAGTCGAGCAGGTGGTTCCGGCGTGCTCGGCAGGTGCTTCCGGCGTCTCCGGCTCGTGGTTCTGGTGTGTCTGAGAGCTGGTTCCGGCATGTCCGGCAGATGATTCCGGAGTGTCCGCCAAGTGGTTCTGGCTTACCCGGCTGGTGATTTGGGCACGTCAGGTAGGTGGTTCCGGCGAGTCGAGCAGGTGGCTCCGGCGTGCTCGGCAGGTTGTTCAGACGGGTCTGGCAGGTGTTTTCCGTCTGTTCGGGGTGTGGTTCCAGCATCTCATGCACATGCTTCTGGCACATCTGAGATGTGGTTCCGGCCGGCCCGACAGGTGTTTCCACAGTGTCCGCCAAGTGGTACTGGCGTAGCTGGCAGGTGATTTTGGCATGACCGGCAGGTGGTTCCAGCAAGCCCGGCAGGTGATTCCGAAGTGTTCCCCAACTGGTTGTGGCGTAGCCGGCAGGTGATTTTTGCGTGTTCGGCAGGTGGTTCTGGCGAGTCGAGCAGGTGGTTCCGGCGTGCTGGGCAGGTGCTTCCGGGGTCATTGGCAAGTGGTTCTGGCATATCTGAGAGGTGGTTCCGGCATGCCCGGCAGGTGATTCCGGAGTGTTCGCCAAGTGTTTCCGGCGTAGCCGGCAGTTGATTTTGCATGTCCAGCGGTCGTTCCGGCGGGTCGAGCCGGTGGTTCCGGCGTGTCCGGCAGGTGGTTCCGGTCTGTCCGGCAGGTGGGTCTGTGGTGTCCGGCACGAGGTTCAGTCTGAGAGGCTGTGCCGGCATGCCCCTCACGTGATTCCGGCTTGTCCCCGAAGTGGTGCTGGTGTAGCGGGCAGGTGATTTTGGCGTGTCCGGCAGGTGGTTCAGGCGAGTTGAGCAGGTGGTTGCGACGTGCTCGGCAGGTGCTTCCGGCGTCTCCGGCACGTGTTTCTGGCACATCTGACTGGTGGTTCCGGCATGCCCAAAAGTTGATTCCGGTCTGTCCGGTAGGTGGTTCCGGCGTGCACGGCACGTGGTTCTGGTACGTCTCAGAGGTGGTTGCGTATGCCCAACAGGTGATTCCGGACTGTCCGCCACGTGCTTCTGGCACGTCTGAGAGGCAGTTCCAACATGCCTGGCATGTCATTTCGGAGAGTCGTCCAAGTGGTTCTGGCGTAGCCCGCAGGTGATTTTGGCGTATCCGGCAGGTGGTTCCGCCGTGCTGGGCATGTGGTTCAGGCATGGCCGTCACGTGGTTCCAGTCTGTCCAGAACGTGTTTCCAGCTTCTCCGGCTGGCGGTTCTGGTGCGTCTGAGAGGTGGTTCCGCCATGGCTGGCAGGTGATCCCGGACTGTCCCCCAGGTGTTTCTGGCATAGCCAGCAGTTGATATTGGCCTGTCCGGCAGGTGGTTCCAGCGAGTCGAACAGGTGGCTCCGGCGTTCTTGGCAGGTGGTTCCGGTCTGTCCGGTAGGTGTTCCGACGTGTCTGGCACGTGCTTCCGGCACGTATGAGAGGTGGTTCCGGCATGCGCGGCAGGTGATTCCGTAGTGTCCGCCAGGTGGTTCTGGCATACCCGGCAGGTGATTTTGGCGTGTCCGGCAGGTGTTTCTGGCGAGTCGAGCAGGTGGCTCCGGCATGCTCGGCAGGTGCTTCCGGCGTCTCCGGCACTTGGTTCTGGTGTGTCTGAGAGCTGGTTCCGGCATGTCCGGCAGATGATTCCAGAGTGTCCGCCAAGTGGTTCTGGCATACCCAGCAGGTGATTTTGGCGTGTCAGGGAGGTGGTACCAGAGAGTCGAGCAGGTGGTTCCGGCGTGCTCAGCAGGTGGTTCAGGTGGTTCTGGCAGGTGGTATCCGTCTGTTCGGGGTGTGGTTCCAGCATCTCATGAACACGTTTCTGGCACGTCTGAGATGTGGTTCCAGCCGGCCCGACAGGTGTTTCCGCAGTGTCCGCCAAGCGGTTCTGGCGTAGTTGGCAGGTGATTTTGGCATGACTGGCAGGTGGTTCCAGCAAGCCTGGCAGGTGATTCCAAAGTGTTCACCAACTGGTTGTGGCGTAGCCGGCAGGTGATTTTTGCGTGATCGCCAGGTGGTTCTGGCGAGTCGAGCAGGTGGTTCCGGCGTGCTCGGCTGGTGCTTCCGGGGTCATTGGCACGGGGTTCTGGCATTTCTGACAGGTGGTACCTGCATGCCCGGCAAGTGATTCCGGAGTGTTCGCCAAGTGGTTCTGGCATAGTCGGCAGGTGATTTTGGCATGTCCGGCAGGTGGTTCAGGCGAGTTGAGCAGGTGGTTCCAACGTGCTTGGCAGGTGCTTCCGGCATCTCCGGCACGTGTTTCTGGCACATCTGACAGGTGGTTCCGGCATGCCCGAAAGGTGATTGCGGTCTGTCCGGTAGGTGGTTCCAGCCTGCACGGCATGTGGTTCTGGTACGTCTCAAGGTGGTTGCGCATGCCCAACAGGTGATTCCGGACTGTCCGCCACATGGTTCTGGCACGTCTGAGAGGTGGTTCCGGCATGCCCGTCAGGTCATCCCAGAGAGTCCTCCAAGTGTTTCTGGCATAACACGCAGGTGATTTTGGCATGTCTGGCAGGTTGTTCCGTTGTGCTTGGCAGGTGGTTCAGGCTTGGCCGGCAGGTGGTTCCAGACTGTCCAGGACGTGTTTCCAGCTTCTCCGGCAGGTGGTTCTGTTACGTCTGAGACGTGGTTCCGCCATGGCTGGCAGGCGATTCCGGACCGTCCCCCAGGTGGTTCTGGCATAGCCAGCAGTTGATATTGGCCTGTCCGGCAGGTGTTTCCAGCGAGTCGAACAGGTGGCTCCGGCGTGCTCGGCAGGTGGTTCCGGTCTGTCCGGTAGGTGATTCCGGCGTGTCCGGCACGTGCTTCCGGCACGTCTGAGAGGTGGTTCCGGCATGCGCGACAGGTGATTTCGGAGTGTCCGCCAGGTGGTTCTGGCGTACCCGGCAGTTGATTTTGGCGTGTCCGGCAGGCGTTTCTGGGGAGTCGAGCAAGTGGCTCCGGCATGCTCGGCAGGTGCTTCGGGCGTCTCCGGCACGTGGTTCTGGTGTGTCTGAGAGCTGGTTCCGGCATGTCCGGCAGATGATTCCGGAGTGTCCGCCAAGTGGTTCTGGCTTACCCGGCTGGTGATTTGGGCACGTCAGGTAGGTGGTTCCGGCGAGTCGAGCAGGTGGCTCCGGCGTGCTCGGCAGGTTGTTCAGACGGGACTGGCAGGTGTTTTCCGTCTGTTCGGGGTGTGGTTCCAGCATCTCATGCACATGGTTCTGGCACGTCTGAGATGTGGTTCCGGCCGGCCCGACAGGTGTTTCCACAGTGTCCGCCAAGTGGTACTGGCGTAGTTGGCAGGTGATTTTGGCATGACTGGCAGGTGGTTCCAGCAAGCCCGGCAGGTGATTCCGAAGTGTTCCCCAACTGGTTGTGGCGTAGCCGGCAGGTGATTTTTGCGTGTCCGGCAGGTGGTTCTGGCGAGTCGAGCAGGTGGTTCCGGCGTGCTCGGCAGGTGCTTCCGGGTCATTGGCACGTGGTTCTGGCATATCTGAGAGGTGGTTCCGGCATGCCCTTCAGGTGATTCCGGAGTGTTCGACAAGTGTTTCCGGCGTAGCCGGCAGGTGATTTTGCATGTCCGGCGGTCGTTCCGGCGGGTCGAGCCGGTGGTTCCGGCGTGTCCGGCAGGTGGTTGCGGTCTGTCCGGCAGGTGGTTCTGTGGTGTCCGGCACGAGGTTCAGTCTGAGAGGCTGTGCCGGCATGCCCCTCACGTGATTCCGGCTTGTCCCCGAAGTGGTGCTGGTGTAGCGGGCAGGTGATTTTGGCGTGTCCGGCAGGTGGTTCAGGCGAGTTGAGCAGGTGGTTGCGACGTGCTCGGCAGGTGCTTCCGGCGTCTCCGGCACGTGTTTCTGGCACATCTGACTGGTGGTTCCGGCATGCCCAAAAGTTGATTCCGGTCTGTCCGGTAGGTGGTTCCGGCGTGCACGGCACGTGGTTCTGGTCCGTCTCACAGGTGGTTGCGTATGCCCAACAGGTGATTCCGGACTGTCCGCCACGTGCTTCTGGCACGTCTGAGAGGTGGTTCCAACATGCCCGGCAGGTCATTTCGGAGAGTCGTCCAAGTGGTTCTGGCGTAGCCCGCAGGTGATTTTGGCGTGTCCGGTAGGTGGTTCCGCCGTGCTCGGCAGGTGGTTCAGGCATGGCCGTCACGTGGTTCCAGTCTGTCCAGGACGTGTGTCCAGCTTCTCCGGCAGGTGGTTCTGGTACGTCTGAGAGGTGGTTCTGCCATGGCTGGCAGGTGATCCCGGACTGTCCCCCAGGTGTTTCTGGCATAGCCAGCAGTTGATATTGGCCTGTCCGGCAGGTGGTTCCAGCGAGTCGAACAGGTGGCTCCGGCGTTCTTGGCAGGTGGTTCCGGTCTGTCCGGTAGGTGTTTCCGGCATGTCTGGCACGTGCTTCCGGCACGTCTTAGAGGTGGTTCCGGCATGCACGACAGGTGATTCCGGAGTGTCCGCCAGGTGGTTCTGGCGTACCCGGCAGGTGATTTTTGCGTGTCCGGCAGGTGTTTCTGGCGAGTCGAGCAGGTGGCTCCGGCATGCTCGGCAGGTGCTTCCGGCGTCTCCGGCACTTGGTTCTGGTGTGTCTGAGAGCTGGTTCCGGCATGTCCGGAAGATGATTCCGGAGTGTCCGCCAATTGGTTCTGGCATACCCAGCAGGTGATTTTGGCGTGTCAGGGAGGTGGTACCGGTGAGTCGAGCAGGTGGTTCCGGCGTGCTCAGCAGGTGGTTCAGGCGGTTCTGGCAGGTGGTATCCGTCTGTTCGGGGTGTGGTTCCAGCATCTCATGAACACGTTTCTGGCACGTCTGAGATGTGGTTCCAGCCGGCCAGACAGGTGTTTCCGCAGTGTCCGCCAAGCGGTTCTGGCGTAGTTGGCCGGTGATTTTGGCATGACTGGCAGGTGGTTCCAGCAAGCCTGGCAGGTGATTCCAAAGTGTTCACCAACTGGTTGTGGCGTAGCCGGCAGGTGATTTTTGCGTGATCGGCAGGTGGTTCTGGCGAGTCGAGCAGGTGGCTCCAGCAGGCTCGGCAGGTGCTTCCGGCGTCTCCGGCACGTGGTTCTGGTGTGTCTGAGAGCTGGTTCCGGCATGTCCGGCAGATGATTCCGGAGTGTCCGCCAAGTGGTTCTGGCATACCCGGCTGGTGATTTGGGCATGTCCGGTAGGTGGTTCCGGGGAGTCGAGCAGCTGGCTCCGGCGTGCTCGGCAGGTTGTTCAGACGGGTCTGGCAGGTGTTTTCCGTCTGTTCGGTGTGTGTTTCCAGCATCTCATGCACATGGTTCTGGCACGTCTGAGATGTGGTTCCGGCCGGCCCGACAGGTGTTTCCACAGTGTCCACCAAGTGGTACTGGCGTAGTTGGCAGTAGATTTTGGCATGACCGGCAGGTGGTTCCAGCAAGCCCGGCAGGTGATTCCGAAGTGTTCCCCAACTGGTTGTGGTGTAGCCGGCAGGTGATTTTTGCGTGTCCGGCAGGTGGTTCTGGCGAGTCGAGCAGGTGGTTCCGGCGTGCTCGGCAGGTGCTTCCGGGGTCATTGGCACGTGGTTCTGGCATATCTGAGAGGTGGTTCCGGCATGCCCGGCAGGTGATTCCGGAGTGTTCGCCAAGTGTTTCCGGCGTAGCCGGCAGGTGATTTAGCATGTCCGGCGGTCGTTCCGGCGGGTCGAGCCGGTGGTTCCGGCGTGTCCGGCAGGTGGTTCCGGTCTGTCCGGCAGGTGGTTCTGTGGTGTCCGGCACGAGGTTCAGTCTGAGAGGCTGTGCCGGCATGGCCCTCACCTGATTCCGGCTTGTCCCCGAAGTGGTGCTGGTGTAGCGGGCAGGTGATTTTGGCGTGTCCGGCAGGTGGTTCAGGCGAGTTGAGCAGGTGGTTGCGACGTGCTCGGCAGGTGCTTCCGGCGTCTCCGGCACGTGTTTCTGGCACATCTGACTGGTGGTTCCGGCATGCCCAAAAGTTGATTCCGGTCTGTCCGGTAGGTGGTTCCAGCCTGCACGGCACGTGGTTCTGGTACGTCTCAGAGGTGGTTGCGTATGCCCAACAGGTGATTCCGGACTGTCCGCCACGTGCTTCTGGCACGTCTGAGAGGTGGTTCCAACATGCCCGGCAGGTCATTTCGGAGAGTCGTCCAAGTGGTTCTGGCGTAGCCCGCAGGTGATTTTGGCGTGTCCGGCAGGTGGTTCCGCCGTGCTCGGGAGGTGGTTCAGGCATGGCCGTCACGTGGTTCCAGTCTGTCCAGGACGTGTTTCCAGCTTCTCCGGCAGGTGGTTCTGGTACGTCTGAGAGGTGGTTCCGCCATGGCTGGCAGGTGATCCCGGACTGTCCCCCAGGTGGTTCTGGCATAGCCAGCAGTTGATATTGGCCTGTCCGGCAGGTGGTTCCAGCGAGTCGAACAGGTGGCTCCGGCGTTCTTGGCAGGTGGTTCCGGTCTGTCCGGTAGGTGTTTCCGGCGTGTCTGGCACGTGCTTCCGGCACGTCTGAGAGGTGGTTCCGTCATGCGCGACAGGTGATTCCGGAGTGTCCGCCAGGTGGTTCTGGCGTACCCGGCAGGTGATTTTGGCGTGTCCGGCAGGTGTTTCTGGCGAGTCGAGCAGGTGGCTCCGGGATGCTCGGCAGGTGCTTCCGGCGTCTCCGGCACTTGGTTCTGGTGTGTCTGAGAGCTGGTTCCGGCATGTCCGGAAGATGATTCTGGAGTTTCCGCCAAGTGGTTCTGGCATACCCAGCAGGTGATTTTGGCGTGTCAGGGAGGTGGTACCGGTGAGTCGAGCAGGTGGTTCCGGCGTGCTCAGCAGGTGGTTCAGGCGGTTCTGGCAGGTGGTATCCGTCTGTTCGGGGTGTGGTTCCAGCATCTCATGAACACGTTTCTGGCACGTCTGAGATGTGGTTCCAGCCGGCCCGACAGGTGTTTCCGCAGTGTCCGCCAAGCGGTTCTGGCGTACTTGGCAGGTCATTTTGGCATGACTGGCAGGTGGTCCCAGCAAGCCTGGCAGGTGATTCCAAAGTGTTCACCAACTGGTTCTGGCGTAGCCGGCAGGTGATTCTGGCGTGACCGGCAGGTGGTTCCGGCAAGCGCGGCAGGTGATTCCGAAGTGTTCACCAACTGGTTGTGGCGTAGCCGGCAGGTGATTTTGGCGTGTCCGGCAGGTGGTTCCGGCAAGCGCGGCAGGTGATTCCGAAGTGTTCACCAACTGGTTGTAGCGTAGCCGGCAGGTCATTTTGGCATGTTCGGCAGGTGGTTCTGGCGAGTCGAGCAGGTGGTTCTGGCGTCCTCGGCTGGTGCTTCCGGGGTCATTGGCACGGGGTTCTGGCATGTCTGAGAGGTGGTACCTGCATGCCCGGCAAGTGATTCCGGAGTGTTCGCCAAGTGGTTCTGGCATAGTCGGCAGGTGATTTTGGCATGTCCGGCAGGTGGTTCAGGCGAGTTGAGCAGGTGGTTCCAACGTGCTTGGCAGGTGCTTCCGGCGTCTCTGGCACGTGTTTCTGGCACATCTGACAGGTGGTTCCGGCATGCCCGAAAGTTGATTCCGGTCTGTCCGGTAGGTGGTTCCAGCCTGCACGGCATGTGGTTCTGGTACGTCTCAAGGTGGTTGCGCATGCCCAATAGGTGATTCCGGACTGTCCGCCACATGGTTCTGGCACGTCTGAGAGGTGGTTCCAGCATGCCCGGCAGGTCATCCCGGAGAGTCCTCCAAGTGGTTGTGGAGTAGCCCGCAGGTGATTTTGGCGTGTCCGGCAGGTGGTTCCGTCATGCTCGGCAGGTGGTTCAGGCGTGGCCGGCAGGTGGTTCCAGTCTGTCCAGTACGTGTTTCCAGATTGTCCGGCACGTGGTTCTGGTACGTCTGAGAGGTGGTTCCGCCATGGCTGGCAGGTGATTCCGGACTGTCCCCTAGGTGGTTCTCGCACAGCCAGCTGTTGATTTTGGACTCTCTGGCAGGTGGTTCCGGCAAGGGGAGCAGGTGGCTCTGGTGTGCTCGGCAGGTGGTTCCGGCATGTCAGGCAGGTGGTTCCGGTCTGTCCCGTAGGTCGTTCCGGCATGTCCGGAACGTGCTTCTGGCACGTCTCAGATGTGGTTCTGGCATGCCAGGCAGGTGATTCTGGAGTGTCGGTTAAGTGGTTCTGGTGTAGCCGGCAGTTCCTTTTGGCGTGTCCGGCACGATTGTCCTGCCAGTCGAGCAGGTGGTTCCGGCGTGTCAGGCAGGTGGTTCAAGTCTGTCCGGCAGGGTGTTCTGTGGTGTCCGGCACGAGGTTCTGGCACGTCTGAGAGATTGTGACGGCATGCCCTTCACGTGATTCCGGCTTGTCTGCCAAGAGCTTCTCGTGTAGCAGGCAGGTGATTTTGGCGTGTCTGGCAGGTGTTTCTTGCGAGTCGAGCAGGTGGTTCCGGCGAGCTCGGCAGGTGGTTCCAGTCTGTCCAGGATGTGGTTCCAGCGTGTCCGGAACGTGGTTCTGTTACGTCTGAGAGGTGGTTCCTGCATGCCAGGCAGGTGATTTTGGACTGTCCGCCAGGTGTTTGTAGCATAGCCAGCTGTTGATTTTGGCCTGTCTGGCAGGTGGTTCCGGCCTATCGAGCAGGCGGCTCCGGTGTGCTTGGCAGGTGGTTCCGGGATGTCTGGCAGGTGGTTCCGGTCTGTCCGGTAGGTGTTTCCAGCGTGTCCGACACGTCCTTCTGGCATGTCTAAGAGGTGGTTCCGGCATTCACGGCAGGTTATTCCGGAGTGTCTGCCGAGTGGTTCTGGCATAGCCAGCAGGTGATTTTGGCGTGTCCAGCAGGTGGTCCTCGGGAGTGGATCAGGTTTTTCCGGCATACTCGGCAGGTGGTACCGGCGTGTCCAGAACATGGTTCTGGCAAGTCTGAGAGGTGGTTCCGGCATGCCCGACCTGTGATTCCGGAGTGTCCGCCAAGTGGTTCTGGAATACTCGGCAGGTGATTTTGGCGTGTCCGGCAGGTGTTTCTTGCGAGTCGAGCAGGTGGCTCAGGCATGCTCAGCAGGTGCTTCCGGCGTGTCCGGCATGTGGTTCTGGTGTGTCTGAGAGCTGGTTCTGGCATGTCCGGCAGATGATTTCGGAGTGTCCACAAAGTGGTTCTGGCATACCTGGCAGGTGATTTTGGCGTGTGCGGCAGGTGGTTCTGGCGAGTCGAGCAGGTGGTTCCGGCGTGTCCGGCAGGTGGTTGCGGACTGTCCGGCAGGTGGTGCTGGGGTGTCCGCCACGTGCTTCTGGTACGTCTGAGAGGTGGTTCCAGCATGCCCGGCAGGTCATCCCGGAGAGTTCTCCAAGTGGTTCTGGTGTACCCTGCAGGTGATTTTGGCGTGTCCGGCAGGTGGTTCCAGTCTGTCCAGTAAGTGTTTCCAGCTTGTCCGGCACGTGGTTCTTGTACGTCTGAGAGGTGGTTCCGCCATGGCTGGCAGGTGATTCCGGACTGTCCCCCAGGTGGTTCTGGCATAGCCAGCAGTTGATATTGGCCTGTCCGGACGGTGGATCCGGCGAGTCGAGCAGGTGGCTGTGGCGTGTTCAGCAGGTGTTTCCGGCGTGTCTGGCAGGTGGTTCCGTTCTGTCCGATAGGTCGTTCCGGCATGTCCGGCACGTGCTTCTCGAACGTGTGAGAGGTGGTTCTGGCATGCCAGGCAGGTGATTCTGGAGTGTCGGGTAAGTGGTTCTGGTGTAGCCGAAAGTTCATTTTGGCGTGTCCAGCACGTGGGTCGTGCGAGTCGAGCAGGTGGTTCCGGAGTGCTCGGCAGGTGGTTCCAGTCTGTCCAGGACGTGGTTCCAGCGTGTCCGGCTCGTGGTTCCGTTACATCTGAGAGGTGGTTCCTGCATGCCCGGCAGGTGATTCCGGACTGTCCGCCAGATGGTTCTCGCATAGCCAGCTGTTGATTTTGGCCTGTCTGGCAGGTGCTTCCGGTGAGTCGAACAGGTGGCTCCGGCGTGCTCGGCAGGTGGTTCAGGCGGGTCTGGCAGTTGGTCTCCGTCTGTTCGGGGTGTGGTTCCGGCATCACACGCACAAGGTTCTGGCACGTCTGAGATGTAGTTCTGGCCGGCCCGACAGGTGTTTCCGCAGTGTCGACAAGTGGTTCTGGCGTAGTTGGCAGGTGATTTTGACATGACCGGCAGGTGGTTCCAGCAAGCCCGGCAGGTGATGGGGAAGTGTTCACTAACTGGTTGTGGCGAAGCCGGCAGGTGATTTTTGCATGACTGGCAGGTGGTTCTGGCGAGTCGAGCAGGTGGTTCCGGCATGCTCGGCAGGTGCTTCTGGTGTCATTGGCACGTGGTTCCGGCATGCCCGGCAGGTGATTCCGAGTGTTTGCCAAGTGGTTCTGGTCTAGCCGGCAGGTGATTTTGCATGTCTGGCAGTGGTTCCGGCGGGTCGAGCCGGTGGTTCCCGCGTGTCCGGCAGGTGGTTGCAGTCTCTCTGGCACGTGGTTCTGAGGTGTCCGGCAGGAGGTTCTGGCACGTCTGTGAGGTTGTGCCGGCATGCCCTTCACGTGATTCCGGCTTGTGCCCCAAGTGGTTCTGGTGTAGCGGGCAGGTGATTTTGGTGTGTCCTGCAGGTGGGACCGGTGAGTCAAGCAGGTGGTTCCGGCGAGTGTTTCCTGTGGTTCCAGTCTGTCCGGCAGTTGGTTCCGGCCTGTCCGGCACGTGCTTCTGGCACTTCTGAGAGGTTGTGCTGGCATGCCCGGCAGGTGATACCGGAGTGTCCGCCAAGTGGTTCTGGCGTAGCCGGCAGGTGATTTTGGCGTGTCCGGCAGGTGGTTCTGGTACTTCTCAGAGGTGGTTCCACATGCCCAACAGGTGATTCCGGACTCTCTGCCACATGGTTCTGGCGCGTCTGAGAGGTGGTTCCAGCATGCCCGGCAGGTCATCCCAGAGAGTCCTCCAAGTGGTTGTGGAGTAGCCCGCAGGTGATTTTGGCGTGTCCGGAAGGTGGTTCCGTCGTGCTCGGCAGTTGGTTCAGGCGTGGCCGGCAGGTGGTTCCAGTCTGTCCAGTATGTGTTTCCAGATTGTCCGGCACGTGGTTCTGGTACGTCTGAGAGGTGGTTCCTGCATGCCAGGCAGGTGATTTTGGACTGTCCGCCACGTGTATCTAGCACAGCCAGCTGTTGATTTTGGCCTGTCTGGCAGGTGGTTCCGGCAAGGGGAGCAGGTGGCTCTGGCGTGCTCGGCAGGTGGTTCCGGCATGTCAGGCAGGTGGTTCCGGACTGTCCCGTAGGTCGTTCCGGCATGTCCGGCACGTGCTTCTGGCACGTCTGAGAGGTGGTTCTGGCATGCCAGGCAGGTGATTCTGGAGTGTCGGTTAAGTGGTTCTGGTGTAGCCGGCAGTTCCTTTTGGCGTGTCCGGCACGATTGTCCTGCCAGTCGAGCAGGTGGTTCCGGTGAGCTCGGCCGGTGGTTCCAGTCTGTCCAGGATGTGGTTCCAGCGTGTCCAGAACGTGGTTCTGTTACGTCTGAGAGGTGGTTCCTGCATGCCAGGCAGGTGATTTTGGACTGTCCGCCACGTGGTTCTAGCATAGCCAGCTGTTGATTTTGGCCTGTCTGGCAGGTGGTTCCGGCCTATCGAGCAGGCGGCTCCGGCGTGCTCGGCAAGTGGTTCCGGGATGTCTGGCAGGTGGTTCCGGTCTGTCCGGTAGGTGTTTCCGGCGTGTCCGACACGTCCTTCTGGCATGTCTAAGAGGTGGTTCCGGCATGCCCGGCAGGTTATTCCGGAGTGTCTGCCGAGTGGTTCTGGCGTAGCCAGCAGGTGATTTTGGCATGTCCAGCAGGTGGTCCTCGGGAGTGGATCAGGTGGTTCCGGCATACTCGGCAGGTGGTACCGGCGTGTCCGGAACATGGTTCTGGCAAGTGTGAGAGGTGGTTCCGGCATGCCCGACCTGTGATTCCGGAGTGTCCGCCAATTGGTTCTGGCGTACTCGGCAGGTGATTTTGGCGTGTCCGGCAGGTGTTTCTTGCGAGTCGAGCAGGTGGCTCAGGCATGCTCAGCAGGTGCTTCCGGCGTGTCCGGCATGTGGTTCTGGTGTGTCTGAGAGCTGGTTCTGGCATGTCCGGCAGATGATTTCGGAGTGTCCACAAAGTGGTTCTGGCATACCTGGCAGGTGATTTTGGCGTGTGAGGCAGGTGGTTCTGGCGAGTCGAGCAGGTGGTTCCGGCGTGATCGGCAGGTGCTTCCGGTGTCCTTGGCACGTGGTTCTGACATGTCTGAGAGGTGCTTCCGACATGCCCGGCCGGTGATTCTGGTGTGTTCGCCAAGTGTTTCTGGCGTAGCCGGCAGGTGATTTTGCATGTCCGGGTGTGGTTCCGGCGAGTCGCGCCGGTGGTTCCGGCGTGTCCGGCAGGTGGTTGCGGTCTGTCCGGCAGGGTGTTCTGGGGTGTCCGGCACGAGGTTCTGGCACGTCTGAGAGATTGTGACGGCATGCCCTTCACGTGATTCCGGCTTGTCTGCCAAGTGCTTCTCGAGTAGCAGGCAAGTGATTTTGGCGTGTCTGGCAGGTGTTTCTTGCGATTCGAGCAGGTGGCTCAGGCATATTCAGCAGGTGCTTCTGGCGTCTCCGGCAGGTTGTTCTGGTGTGTCTGAGAGCTGCTTCTGGCATGTCTGGCAGATGATTCCGGAGTGACCACCAAGTGGTTCTGGCATACCCGGCTGGTGGTTTTTGCGTGTCAGGTCGGTGGTTCCGACGAGTCGAGCAGGTGGTTCCAGTGTGCTCGGCAGGTGGTTCAGGTGGGTCTGGCAGGTGGTTTCAGTCTGTTCGGGGTGTGGTTCCGGCATCTCGGGCACATGGTTCTGGCACGTCTGAGATGTGGTTCTGGCAGGCCCGACAGGTGTTTCCACAGTGTCCGCCAAGCGGTTCTGGCGTAGCTGGCAGGTGATATTGCCGTGACCGGCAGGTGCTTCCAGCAAGCCCGGCAGTTGATTCCGAAGTGTTCACCAACTGGTTGTGGCGTAGCCGGCAGGTGATTTTGGCGTGTCCAGCAGGTGGTTCTGTGGAGTGGATCAGGAACTTCCGGCCTTCTCAGCAGGTGCTTCCGCAGTCTCAAGCATGTTGTTGTGGCACCTCTGAGAGGTGGTTCCAACATGTCCGGCAGGTGATTCTGGAGTGTCCGACAAGTGGTTGTGGAGTAGCCGGCTGTTGATTTTGGCGTGTCTGGCAGGTGGTTCTGGCAAGTCAAGCAGGTGGTCCCGGCGTGTCCGGCAGGTGATTCCGGTCTGTCCTGGAGGTGGTTCCGGAGTCTCTGCCGAGTGGTTCTGGCGTAGCCGGCAGGTGATTTTGGCGTGACCGGCAGGTGGTTCCGGCAAGCGCGGCAGGTGATTCCGAAGTGTTCACCAACTGGTTGTGGCGTAGCCGGCAGGTGATTTTGGCGTGTCCTGCAGGTGGTTCTGGCGAGTCGAGAAGGTGGTTCTGGCGTGCCCGGCAGGTGTTTGCAGTCTGTCCATGACGTGGTTCCGGCATGCCCTCCAGGTGATTCTGGAGTGTCCACCAAGTGGTTTTGGCATAGCCGGCATATGATTTTGGACTGTCAGGCAGGTGGTTCCGGCATGTCCAGCAGGTGTTTCCGGCGAGTTCGGCAGTTGCTTCCAGTCTCTCCGGCATGTGGTTCTGGCACCTCTGAGAGGTGGTTCCGGCATGCCCGGCAGCTGATACCGGAGTGTCTGCCGAGTGGTTGTAGCGTAGCCGGCAGGTTATTTTGGCCTGTCCGGCAGGTGGTTCTGACGAGTCGAGCAGGTGGTTCAGGCATGCCCGGCAGGTGATTCCGGATTGTTCGCCAAGTGGTTCTGGCGTAGCCGGCCGGTGATTTTGCATGACCGGCGGTGGTTCCGGCGGGTCGAGCCGGTGGTTCCGGCCTGTCCGGCAGGTGGTTGCGGTCTGTCCGACAGGTGGTGCTGGGGTGTCCGCCACGTGCTTCTGGTACCTCTGAGAGGTGGTTCCAGCATGCCCGGCAGGTCATCCCGGAGAGTCCTCCAAGTGGTTCTGCTGTAGCCCGCAGGTGATTTTGGCGTGTCCGGCAGGTGGTTCAATCGTGCTCGGCAGGTGGTTCAGGCGTGGCCCCAGGTGGTTCCAGTCTGTCCAGTAAGTGTTTCCAGCTTGTCCGGCACGTGGTTCTTGTACGTCTGAGAGGTGGTTCCGCCATGGCTGGCAGGTGATTCCGGACTGTCCCCCAGGTGGTTCTGGCATAACCAGCAGTTGATATTGGCCTGTCCGGCAGGTGGATCCGGCGAGTCGAGCAGGTGGCTGTGGCGTGTTCAGCAGGTGGTTCCGGCGTGTCTGGCAGGTGATTCCGTTCTGTCCGATAGGTCGTTCCGGCATGTCCGGCACGTGCTTCTGGAACGTGTGAGAGGTGGTTATGGCATGCCAGGCAGGTGATTCTGGAGTGTAGGGTAAGTGGTTTTGGTGTAGCCGAAAGTTCATTTTGGCGTGTCCAGCACGTGGGTCGTGCGAGTCGAGCAGGTGGTTCCGGAGTGCTCGGCAGGTGGTTCCAGTCTGTCCAGGACGTGGTTCCAGCGTGTCCGGCTCGTGGTTCCGTTACATCTGAGAGGTGGTTCCTGCATGCCCGGCAGGTGATTCCGGACTGTCCGCCAGATGGTTCTCGCATAGCCAGCTGTTGATTTTGGCCTGTCTGGCAGGTGCTTCCGGTGAGTCGAACAGGTGGCTCCGGCGTGCTCGGCAGGTGGTTCAGGCGGGTCTGACAGGTGGTCTCCGTCTTTTCGGGGTGTGGTTCCGGCATCACACGCACAAGGTTCTGGCACGTCTGAGATGTAGTTCTGGCCGGCCCGACAGGTGTTTCCGCAGTGTCGACAAGTGGTTCTGGCGTAGTTGGCAGGTGATTTTGACATGACCGGCAGGTGGTTCCAGCAAGCCCGGCAGGTGATGGGGAAGTGTTCACCAACTGGTTGTGGCGAAGCCGGCAGGTGATTTTTGCATGACTGGCAGGTGGTTCTGGCGAGTCGAGCAGGTGGTTCCGGCATGCTCGGCAGGTGCTTCTGGTGTCATTGGCACGTGGTTCTGGCATCTCTGAGAGGTGGTTCCGGCATGCCCGGCAGGTGATTCCAGAGTGTTTGCCAAGTGGTTCTGGTGTAGCCGGCAGGTGATTTTGCATGTGTGGCAGTGGTTCCGGCGGGTCGAGCCGGTGGTTCCCGCGTGTCCGGCAGGTGGTTTCAGTCTGTCTGGCAGGTGGTTCTGAGGTGTCCGGCAGGAGGTTGTGGCACGTCTGTGAGGTTGTGCCGGCATGCCCTTCACGTGATTCCGGCTTGTGCCCCAAGTGGTTCTGGTGCAGCGGGCAGGTGATTTCGGTGTGTCCTGCAGGTGGGACCGGTGAGTCAGGCAGGTGGTTCCGGCGAGTGTTTCCTGTGGTTCCAGTCTGTCCGGGAGATGGTTCCGGCCTGTCCGGCACGTGCTTCTGGCACTTCTGAGAGGTTGTGCTGGCATGCCCGGCAGGTGATTCCGGAGTGTCCGCCAAGTGGTTCTGGCGTAGCCGGCAGGTGATTTTGGCGTGTCCGGCAGGTGGTTCTGGTACGTCTCTGAGGTGGTTCCCTATGCCCAACAAGTGATTCCGGACTGTCTGCCACATGGTTCAGGCACGTCTGAGAGGTGGTTCCAGCATGCCCGGCAGGTCATCCCGGAGAGTCCTCCAAGTGGTTGTGGAGTAGCCCGCAGGTGGTTCAGGCGTGGCCGGCAGCTGGTTCCAGTCTGTCCAGTACGTGTTTCCAGATTGTCCGGCACGTGGTTCTGGTACGTCTGAGAGGTGGTTCCGCCATGGCTGGCAGGTGATTCCGGACTGTCCCCCAGGTGGTTCTCGCACAGCCAGCTGTTGATTTTGGCCTGTCTGGCAGGTGGTTCCGGCAAGGGGAGCAGGTGGCTCTGGCGTGCTCGGCAGGTGGTTCCGGCATGTCAGGCAGGTGGTTCCGGTCAGTCCCGTAGGTCGTTCCGGCATGTCCGGCACGTGCTTCTGGCACGTCTGAGAGGTGGTTCTGGCATGCCAGGCAGGTGATTCTGGAGTGTCGGGTAAGTGGTTCTGGTGTAGCCGAAAGTTCATTTTGGCGTGTCCAGCACGTGGGTCGTGCGAGTCGAGCAGGTGGTTCCGGAGTGCTCGGCAGGTGGTTCCAGTCTGTCCAGGACGTGGTTCCAGCGTGTCCGGCTCGTGGTTCCGTTACATCTGAGAGGTGGTTCCTGCATGCCCGGCAGGTGATTCCGGACTGTCCGCCAGATGGTTCTCGCATAGCCAGCTGTTGATTTTGGCCTGTCTGGCAGGTGCTTCCGGTGAGTCGAACAGGTGGCTCCGGCGTGCTCGGCAGGTGGTTCAGGCGGGTCTGGCAGGTGGTCTCCGTCTGTTCGGGGTGTGGTTCCGGCATCACACGCACAAGGTTCTGGCACGTCTGAGATGTAGTTCTGGCCGGCCCGACAGGTGTTTCCGCAGTGTCGACAAGTGGTTCTGGCGTAGTTGGCAGGTGATTTTGACATGACCGGCAGGTGGTTCCAGCAAGCCCGGCAGGTGATGGGGAAGTGTTCACCAACTGGTTGTGGCGAAGCCGGCAGGTGATTTTTGCATGACTGGCAGGTGGTTCTGGCGAGTCGAGCAGGTGGTTCCGGCATGCTCGGCAGGTGCTTCTGGTGTCATTGGCACGTGGTTCTGGCATGTCTGAGAGGTGGTTCCGGCATGCCCGGCAGGTGATTCCGGAGTGTTTGCCAAGTGGTTCTGGTGTAGCCGGCAGGTGATTTTGCATGTCTGGCAGTGGTTCCGGCGGGTCGAGCCGGTGGTTCCCGCGTGTCCGGCAGGTGGTTGCAGTGTGTCTGGCAGGTGGTTCTGAGGTGTCCGGCAGGAGGTTGTGGCACGTCTGTGAGGTTGTGCCGGCATGCCCTTCACGTGATTCCGGCTTGTGCCCCAAGTGGTTCTGGTGTAGCGGGCAGGTGATTTTGGTGTGTCCTGCAGGTGGGACCGGTGAGTCAAGCAGGTGGTTCCGGCGAGTGTTTCCTGTGGTTCCAGTCTGTCCGGCAGATGGTTCCGGCCTGTCCGGCACGTGCTTCTGGCACTTCTGAGAGGTTGTGCTGGCATGCCCGGCAGGTGATTCCGGAGTGTCCGCCAAGTGGTTCTGGCGTAGCCGGCAGGTGATTTTGGCGTGTCCGGCAGGTGGTTCTGGTACGTCTCAGAGGTGGTTCCACATGCCCAACAGGTGATTCCGGACTCTCTGCCACATGGTTCTGGCGCGTCTGAGAGGTGGTTCCAGCATGCCCGGCAGGTCATCCCAGAGAGTCCTCCAAGTGGTTGTGGAGTAGCCCGCAGGTGATTTTGGCGTGTCCGGCAGGTGGTTCCGTCGTGCTCGGCAGGTGGTTCAGGCGTGGCCGGCAGGTGGTTCCAGTCTGTCCAGTACGTGTTTCCAGATTGTCCGGCACGTGGTTCTGGTACGTCTGAGACGTGGTTCCGCCATGGCTGGCAGGTGATTCCGGACTGTCCCCCAGGTGGTTCTCGCACAGCCAGCTGTTGATTTTGGCCTGTCTGGCAGGTGGTTCCGGCAAGGGGAGCAGGTGGCTCTGGCGTGCTCGGCAGGTGGTTCCGGCATGTCAGGCAGGTGGTTCCGGTCTGTCCCGTAGGTCGTTCCGGCATGTCCGGCACGTGCTTCTGGCACGTCTGAGAGGTGGTTCTGGCATGCCAGGCAGGTGATTCTGGAGTGTCGCTTAAGTGGTTCTGGTGTAGCCGGCAGTTCCTTTTGGCGTGTCCGGCACGATTGTCCTGCCAGTCGAGCAGGTGGTTCCGGTGAGCTCGGCAGGTGGTTCCAGTCTGTCCAGGATGTGGTTCCAGCGTGTCCGGAACGTGGTTCTGTTACGTCTGAGAGGTGGTTCCTGCATGCCAGGCAGGTGATTTTGGACTGTCCGCCAGGTGTTTCTAGCATAGCCAGCTGTTGATTTTGGCCTGTCTGGCAGGTGGTTCCGGCCTATCGAGCAGGCGGCTCCGGCGTGCTCGGCATGTGGTTCCGGGATGTCTGGCAGGTGGTTCCGGTCTGTCCGGTAGGTGTTTCCGGCGTGTCCGACACGTCCTTCTGGCATGTCTAAGAGGTGGTTCCGGCATGCCCGACAGCTTATTCCGGAGTGTCTGCCGAGTGGTTCTGGCGTGGCCAGCAGGTGATTTTGGCGTGTCCAGCAGGTGGTCCTCGGGAGTGGATCATGTGGTTCCGGCATACTCGGCAGGTGGTACCGGCGTGTCCGGAACATGGTTGTGGCAAGTCTGAGAGGTGGTTCCGGCATGCCCGACCTGTGATTCCGGAGTGTCCGCCAAGTGGTTCTGGCGTACTCAGCAGGTGATTTTGGCGTGTCCGGCAGGTGTTTCTTGCGAGTCGAGCAGGTGGCTCAGGCATGCTCAGCAGGTGCTTCCGGCGTGTCCGGCATGTGGTTCTGGTGTGTCTGAGAGCTGGTTCTGGCATGTCCGGCAGATGATTTCGGAGTGTCCAAAAAGTGGTTCTGGCATACCTGGCAGGTGATTTTGGCGTGTGCGGCAGGTGGTTCTGGCGAGTCGAGCAGGTGGTTCCGGCGTGCTCGGCAGGTGCTTCCGGTGTCCTTGGCACGTGGTTCTGACATGTCTGAGAGGTGGTTCCGGCATGCCCGGCAGCTGATACCAGAGTGTCTGCCGAGTGGTTGTGGCGTAGCCGGCAGGTGATTTTGGCGTGTCCGGCAGGTGGTTCTGGCGAGTCGAGCAGGTGGTTCCGGCGTGCTCGGCAGGTGCTTCCGGGGTCATTGGCACGTGGTTCTGGCATGTCTGAGAGGTGGTTCCGGCATGCCCGGCAGGTGATTCCGCAGTGTTCGCCAAGTGGTTCTGGCGTAGCCGGCAGGTGATTTTGCATGTCCGGCGGTGGTTCCGGCGGGTCGAGCCGGTGGTTCCGGCGTGTCCGGCAGGTGGTTGCGGTCTGTCCGGCAGGTGGTGCTGGGGTGTCCGACACGTGCTTCTGGTACGTCTGAGAGGTGGTTCCAGCATGCCCGGCAGGTCATCCCGGAGAGTTCTCCAAGTGGTTCTGGTGTACCCCGCAGGTGATTTTGGCGTGTCCGGCAGGTGGTTCCGTCGTGCTCGGCAGGTGGTTCGGGCGTGGCCGGCAGGTGGTTCCAGTCTGTCCAGTAAGTGTTTCCAGCTTGTCCGGCACGTGGTTCTTGTACGTCTGAGAGGTGGTTCCGCCATGGCTGGCAGGTGATTCCAGACTGTCCCCCTGGTGGTTCTGGCTTAGCCAGCAGTTGATATTGGCCTGTCCGGCCGGTGGATCCGGCGAGTCGAGCAGGTGGCTGTGGCGTGTTCAGCAGGTGGTTCCGGCGTGTCTGGCAGGTGGTTCCGTTCTGTCCGATAGGTCGTTCCGGCATGTCCGGCACGTGCTTCAAGAACGTGTGAGAGGTGGTTCTGGCATGCCAGGCAGGTGATTCTGGAGTGTCGGGTAAGTGGTTCTGGTGTAGCCGAAAGTTCATTTTGGCGTGTCCAGCACGTGGGTCGTGCGAGTCGAGCAGGTGGTTCCAGAGTGATCGATAGGTGGTTCCAGACTGCCCAGGACGTGGTTCCAGCGTGTCCGGCTCGTGGTTCCGTTACATCTGAGAGGTGGTTCCTGCATGCCCGGCAGGTGATTCCGGACTGTCCGCCAGATGGTTCTCGCATAGCCAGCTGTTGATTTTGGCCTGTCTGGCAGAGGGTTCCAGCCTATCGAGCTGGCGGCTCCGGCGTGCTCGGCAGGTGGTCCCGGGATGTCTGGCAGGTGGTTCCGGTCTGTCCGGTAGGTGTTTCCGGCGTGTCCGACATGTCCTTCTGGCATGTCTCAGAGGTGGTTCCGGCATGCCCGGCAGGTTATTCCGGAGTGTCTGCCGAGTGGTTCTGGCGTAGCCAGCAGGTGATTCTGGCGTGTCCAGCAGGTGGTCCTCGGGAGTGGATCAGGTGGTTCCGGCATACTCGGCAGGTGGTACCGGCGTGTCCGGAACATGGTTCTGGCAAGTCTGAGAGGTGGTTCCGGCATGCCCGACCTGTGATTCCGGAGTGTCCGCCAAGTGGTTCTGGCGTACTCGGCAGGTGATTTTGGCGTGTCCGGCAGGTGTTTCTTGCGAGTCGAGCAGGTGGCTCAGGCATGCTCAGCAGGTGCTTCCGGCGTGTCCGGCATGTGGTTCTGGTGTGTCTGAGAGCTGGTTCTGGCATGTCCGGCAGATGATTTCGGAGTGTCCACAAAGTGGTTCTGGCATACCTGGCAGGTGATTTTGGCGTGTGCGGCAGGTGGTTCTGGCGAGTCGAGCAGGTGGTTCCGGCGTGCTCGGCAGGTGCTTCCGGTGTCCTTGGCACGTGGTTCTGACATGTCTGAGAGGTGCTTCCGACATGCCCGGCAGGTGATTCCGGTGTGTTCGCCAAGTGTATCTGGCGTAGCCGGCAGGTGTTTTTGCATGTCCGGGGGTGGTTGCGGCGAGTCGCGCCGGTGGTTCCGGCGTGTCCGGCAGGTGGTTCCGGTCTGTCCGGCAGGGTGTTCTGGGGTGTCCGGCACGAGGTTCTGGCACGTCTGAGAGATTGTGACGGCATGCCCTTCACGTGATTCCGGCTTGTCTGCCAAGTGCTTCTGGTGTAGCAGGCAGGTGATTTTGGCGTGTGTGGCAGGTGTTTCTTGCGAGTCGAGCACGTGGCTCAGGCATGCTCCGCAGGTGCTTCTGGCGTCTCCGGCAGGTTGTTCTGGTGTGTCTGAGAGCTGCTTCTGGCATGTCTGGCAGATGATTCCGGAGTGACCACCAAGTGGTTCTGGCATACCCGGCCGGTGGTTTTTGCGTGTCAGGTAGGTGGTTCCGGCGAGTCGAGCAGGTGGTTCCAGTGTGCTCGGCAGGTGGTTCAGGCGGGTCTGGCAGGTGGTTTCAGTCTGTTCGGGGTGTGGTTCCGGCATCTCGGGCACATGGTTCTGGCACGTCTGAGATGTGGTTCTGGCAGGCCCGACAGGTGTTTCCGGAGTGTCCGCCAAGCGGTTCTGGTGTAGCTGGCAGGTGATATTGGCGTGACCGGCAGGTGCTTCCAGCAAGTCCGGCAGTTGATTCCGAAGTGTTCACCAACTGGTTGTGGCGTAGCCGGCGGGTGATTTTGGCATGTCCAGCAGGTGGTTCTGTGGAGTGGATCAGGAAATTCCGGCCTTCTCAGCAGGTGCTTCCGCAGTCTCCAGCATGTTGTTGTGGCACCTCTGAGAGGTGGTTCCAACATGCCCGGCAGGTGATTCTGGAGTGTCCGACAAGTGGTTGTGGAGTAGCCGGCTGGTGATTTTGTCGTGTCCGGCAGGTGGTTCTCACGAGTCAAGCAGGTGGTCCCGGCGTGTCCGGCAGGTGATTCCGGTCTGTCCTGGAGGTGGTTCCGGAGTCTCTGCTGAGTGGTTCTGGCGTAGCCGGCAGGTGATTTTGGCGTGACCCGCAGGTGGTTCTGGCAAGCGCGGCAGGTGATTCCGAAGTGTTCACCAACTGGTTGTGGCGTAGCCGGCAGGTGATTTTGGCGTGTCCGGCAGGTGGTTCTGGCGAGTCGAGAAGGTGGTTCTGGCGTGTCCGGCAGGTGTTTGCAGTCTGTCCATGACGTGGTTCCGGCATGCCCTCCAGGTGATTCTGGAGTGTCCACCAAGTGGTTTTGGCATAGCCGGCATATGATTTTGGACTGTCAGGCAGGTGGTTCCGGCATGTCCAGCAGGTGTTTCCGGCGAGCTCGGCAGTTGCTTCCAGTCTCTCCGGCATGTGGTTCTGGCACCTCTGAGAGGTGGTTCCGGCATGCCCGGCAGCTGATACCGGAGTGCCTGCCGAGTGGTTGTGGCGTAGCCGGCAGGTGATTTTGGCGTGTCCGGCAGGTGGTTCTGGCGAGTCGAGCAGGTGGTTCCGGCGTGCTCGGCAGGTGCTTCTGGGGTCATTGGCACGTGGTTCTGGCATGTCTGAGAGGTGGTTCCGGCATGCCCGGCAGGTGATTCCGGAGTGTTCGCCAAGTGGTTCTGGCGTAGCCGGCAGGTGATTTTGCATGTCCGGCGGTGGTTCCGGCGGGTCGAGCCGGTGGTTCCGGCCTGTCCGGCAGGTGGTTGCGGTCTGTCCGGCAGGTGGTGCTGGGGTGTCCGCCACGTGCTTCTGGTACGTCTGAGAGGTGGTTCCAGCATGCCCTGCAGGTCATCCCGAAGAGTTCTCCAAGTGGTTCTGGTGTACCCGGCAGGTGATTTTGGCATGTCCGGCAGGTGGTTCCGTCGTGCTCGGCAGGTGGTTCAGGCGTGGCCGGCAGGTGGTTCCAGTCTGTCCAGTAAGTGTTTCCAGCTTGTCCGGCACGTGGTTCTTGTACGTCTGAGAGGTGGTTCCGCCATTGCTGGCAGGTGATCCCAGACTGTCCCCCAGGTGGTTCTGGCATAGCCAGCAGTTGATATTGGCCTGTCCGGCCGGTGGATCCGGCGAGTCGAGCAGGTGGCTGTGGCGTGTTCAGCAGGTGTTTCCGGCGTGTCTGGCAGGTGGTTCCGTTCTGTCCGATAGGTCGTTCCGGCATGTCCGGCACGTGCTTCTGGAACGTGTGAGAGGTGGTTCTGGCATGCCAGGCAGGTGATTCTGGAGTGTCGGGTAAGTGGTTCTGGTGTAGCCGAAAGTTCATTTTGGCGTGTCCAGCACGTGGGTCGTGCGAGTCGAGCAGGTGGTTCCGGAGTGCTCGGCAGGTGCTTCCAGTCTGTCCAGGACGTGGTTCTAGCGTGTCCGGCTCGTGGTTCCGTTACATCTGAGAGGTGGTTCCTGCATGCCCGGCAGGTGATTCCGGACTGTCCGCCAGATGGTTCTCGCATAGCCAGCTGTTGATTTTGGCCTGTCTGGCAGGTGCTTCCGGTGAGTCGAACAGGTGGCTCCGGCGTGCTCGGCAGGTGGTTCAGGCGGGTCTGGCAGGTGGTCTCCGTCTGTTCGGGGTGTGGTTCCGGCATCACACGCACAAGGTTCTGGCACGTCTGAGATGTAGTTCTGGCCGGCCCGACAGGTGTTTCCGCAGTGTCGACAAGTGGTTCTGGCGTAGTTGGCAGGTGATTTTGACATGACCGGCAGGTGGTTCCAGCAAGCCCGGCAGGTGATGGGGAAGTGTTCACCAACTGGTTGTGGCGAAGCCGGCAGGTGATTTTTGCATGACTGGCAGGTGGTTCTGGCGAGTCGAGCAGGTGGTTCCGGCATGCTCGGCAGGTGCTTCTGGTGTCATTGGCACGTGGTTCTGGCATGTCTGAGAGGTGGTTCCGGCATGCCCGGCAGGTGATTCCGGAGTGTTTGCCAAGTGGTTCTGGTGTAGCCGGCAGGTGATTTTGCATGTCTGGCAGTGGTTCCGGCGGGTCGAGCCGGTGGTTCCCGCGTGTCCGGCAGGTGGTTGCAGTCTGTCTGGCAGGTGGTTCTGAGGTGTCCGGCAGGAGGTTGTGGCACGTCTGTGAGGTTGTGCCGGCATGCCCTTCACGTGATTCCGGCTTTTGCCCCAAGTGGTTCTGGTGTAGCGGGCAGGTGATTTTGGTGTGTCCTGCAGGTGGGACCGGTGAGTCAAGCAGGTGGTTCCGGCGAGTGATTCCTGTGGTTCCAGTCTGTCCGGCAGATGGTTCCGGCCTGTCCGGCACGTGCTTCTGGCACTTCTGAGAGGTTGTGCTGGCATGCCCGGCAGCTGATTCCGGAGTGTCCGCCAAGTGGTTCTGGCGTAACCGGCAGGTGATTTTGGCGTGTCCGGCAGGTGGTTCTGGTACGTCTCAGAAGTGGTTCCACATGCCCAACAGGTGATTCCGGACTCTCTGCCACACGGTTCTGGCGCGTCTGAGAGGTGGCTCCAGCATGCCCGGCAGGTCATCCCGGAGAGTCCTCCAAGTGGTTGTGGAGTAGCCCGCAGGTGATTTTGTCGTGTCCGGCAGGTGGTTCCATCGTGCTCAGCAGGTGGTTCAGGCGTGGCCGGCAGGTGCTTCCAGTCTGTCCAGTACATGTTTCCAGATTGTCCGGTTCGTGGTTCCGTTACATCTGAGAGGTGGTTCCTGCATGCCCAGCAGGTGATTCCGGACTGTCCGCCAGATGGTTCTCGCACAGCCAGCTGTTGATTTTGGCCTGTCTGGCAGGTGGTTCCAGCCTATCGAGCAGGCGGCTCCGGCGTGCTCGGCAGGTGGTTCCGGGATGTCTGGCAGGTGGTTCCGGTCTGTCCGGTAGGTGTTTCCGGCGTGTCCGACACGTCCTTCTGGCATGTCTAAGAGGTGGTTCCGGCATGCCCGGCCGGTTATTCCGGAGTGTCTGCCGAGTGGTTCTGGCGTACTGTGCAGGTGATTTTGGCATGTCCGGCAGGTGTTTCTTGCGAGTCGAGCACGTGGCTCAGGCATGCTCAGCAGGTGCTTCCGGCGTGTCCGGCATGTGGTTCTGGTGTGTCTGAGAGCTGGTTCTGGCATGTCCGGCAGATGATTTCGGAGTGTCCAGAAAATGGTTCTCTCATACCTGGCAGGTGATTTTGCCGTGTCCGGCAGGTGGTGCTGGGTTGTCCGCCACGTGCTTCTGGTACGTCTGAGAGGTGGTTCCAGCATGCCCGGCAGGTCATCCCGGAGAGTCCTCCAAGTGGTTGTGGAGTAGCCCGCAGGTGATTTTGGCGTGTCCGGCAGGTGGTTCCGTCGTGCTCGGCAGGTGGTTCAGGCGTGGCCGGCAGGTGGTTCCAGTCTGTCCAGTACGTGTTTCCAGATTGTCCGGCACGTGGTTCTGGTACGTCTGAGACGTGGTTCCGCCATGGCTGGCAGGTGATTCCGGACTGTCCCCCAGGTGGTTCTCGCACAGCCAGCTGTTGATTTTGGCCTGTCTGGCAGGTGGTTCCGGCAAGGGGAGCAGGTGGCTCTGGCGTGCTCGGCAGGTGGTTCCGGCATGTCAGGCAGGTGGTTCCGGTCTGTCCCGTAGGTCGTTCCGGCATGTCCGGCACGTGCTTCTGGCACGTCTGAGAGGTGGTTCTGGCATGCCAGGCAGGTGATTCTGGAGTGTCGCTTAAGTGGTTCTGGTGTAGCCGGCAATTCCTTTTGGCGTGTCTGGCACGATTGTCCTGCCAGTCGAGCAGGTGGTTCCGGTGAGCTCGGCAGGTGGTTCCAGTCTGTCCAGGATGTGGTTCCAGCGTGTCCGGAACGTGGTTCTGTTACGTCTGAGAGGTGGTTCCTGCATGCCAGGAAGGTGATTTTGGACTGTCTGCCAGGTGTTTCTAGCATAGCCAGCTGTTGATTTTGGCCTGTCTGGCAGGTGGTTCCGGCCTATCGAGCAGGCGGCTCCGGCGTGCTCGGCAAGTGGTTCCGGGATGTCTGGCAGGTGGTTCCGGTTGTCCGGTAGGTGTTTCCGGCGTGTCCGACACATCATTCTGGCATGTCTAAGAGGTGGTTCCGGCATGCCCGGCAGATTATTCCGGAGTGTCTGCCGAGTGGTTCTGGCGTAGCCAGCAGGTGATTTGGGCGTGTCTAGCAGGTGGTCCTCGGGAGTGGATCAGGTGTTTCCGGCATACTCGGCAGGTGGTACCGGCGTGTCCGGAACATGATTCTGGCAAGTCTGAGAGGTGGTTCCGGCATGCCCGACCTCTGATTCCGGAGTGTCCGCCAAGTGGTTCTGGCGTACTCGGCAGGTGATTTTGGCGTGTCCGGCAGGTGTTTCTTGCGAGTCGAGCAGGTGGCTCAGGCATGCTCAGCAGGTGCTTCCGGCGTGTCCGGCATGTGGTTCTCGGGTGTCTGAGAGCTGGTTCTGGCATGTCCGGCAGATGATTTCGGAGTGTCCACAAAGTGGTTCTGGCATACCTGGCAGGTGATTTTGGCGTGTGCGGCAGGTGGTTCTGGCGAGTCGAGCAGGTGGTTCCGGCGTGCTCGGCAGGTGCTTCCGGTGTCCTTGGCACGTGGTTCTGACATGTCTGAGAGGTGCTTCCGACATGCCCGGCAGGTGATTCCGGTGTGTTCGCCAAGTGTTTCTGGCGTAGCCGGCAGGTGATTTTGCATGTCCGGGTGTGGTTCCGGCGAGTCGCGCCGGTGGTTCCGGCGTGTCCGGCAGGTGGTTGCGGTCTGTCCGGCAGGGTGTTCTGGGGTGTCCGGCACGAGGTTCTGGCACGTCTGAGAGATTGTGACGGCATGCCCTTCACGTGATTCCGGCTTGTCTGCCAAGTGCTTCTGGTGTAGCAGGCCGGTGATTTTGGCGTGTCTGGCAGGTGTTTCTTGCGAGTCGAGCAGGTGGCTCAGGCATATTCAGCAGGTGCTTCTGGCGTCTCCGGCAGGTTGTTCTGGTGTGTCTGAGAGCTGCTTCTGGCATGTCTGGCAGATGATTCCGGAGTGACCACCAAGTGGTTCTGGCATACCCGGCCGGTGGTTTTTGCGTGTCAGGTAGGTGGTTCCGGCGAGTCGAGCAGGTGGTTCCAGTGTGCTCGGCAGGTGGTTCAGGCGGGTCTGGCAGGTGGTTTCAGTCTGTTCGGGGTGTGGTTCCGGCATCTCGGGCACATGGTTCTGGCACGTCTGAGATGTGGTTCTGGCAGGCCCGACAGGTGTTTCCACAGTGTCCGCCAAGCGGTTCTGGCGTAGCTGGCAGGTGATATTGGCGTGACCGGCAGGTGCTTCCAGCAAGCCCGGCAGTTGATTCCGAAGTGTTCACCAACTGGTTGTGGCGTAGCCGGCAGGTGATTTTGGCGTGTCCAGCAGGTGGTTCTGTGGAGTGGATCAGGAACTTCCGGCCTTCTCAGCAGGTGCTTCCGCAGTCTCCAGCATGTTGTTGTGGCACCTCTGAGAGGTGGTTCCAACATTTCCGGCAGGTGATTCTGGAGTGTCCGACAAGTGGTTGTGGAGTAGCCGGCTGGTGATTTTGGCGTATCCGGCAGGTGGTTCTGGCGAGTCAAGCAGGTGGTCCCGGCGTGTCCGGCAGGTGATTCCGGTCTGTCCTGGAGGTGGTTCCGGAGTCTCTGCCGAGTGGTTCTGGCGTAGCCGGCAGGTGATTTTGGCGTGACCGGCAGGTGGTTCCGGCAAGCGCGGCAGGTGATTCCGAAGTGTTCACCAACTGGTTGTGGCGTAGCCGGCAGGTGATTTTGGCGTGTCCTGCAGGTGGTTCTGGCGAGTCGAGAAGGTGGTTCTGGCGTGCCCGGCAGGTGTTTGCAGTCTGTCCATGACGTGGTTCCGGCATGCCATCCAGGTGATTCTGGAGTGTCCACCAAGTGGTTTTGGCATAGCCGGCATATGATTTTGGACTGTCAGGCAGGTGGTTCCGGCATGTCCAGCAGGTGTTTCCGGCGAGTTCGGCAGTTGCTTCCAGTCTCTCCGGCATGTGGTTCTGGCACCTCTGAGAGGTGGTTCCGGCATGCCCGGCAGCTGATACCGGAGTGTCTGCCGAGTGGTTGTGGCGTAGCCGGCAGGTTATTTTGGCCTGTCCGGCAGGTGGTTCTGACGAGTCGAGCAGGTGGTTCAGGCATGCCCGGCAGGTGATTCCGGAGTGTTCGCCAAGTGGTTCTGTCGTAGCCGGCCGGTGATTTTGCATGACCGGCGGTGGTTCCGGCGGGTCGAGCCGGTGGTTCCGGCCTGTCCGGCAGGTGGTTGCGGTCTGTCCGGCAGGTGGTGCTGGGGTGTCCGCCACGTGCTTCTGGTACCTCTGAGAGGTGGTTCCAGCATGCCCGGCAGGTCATCCCGGAGAGTCCTCCAAGTGGTTCTGCTGTAGCCCGCAGGTGATTTTGGCGTGTCCGGCAGGTGGTTCAATCGTGCTCGGCAGGTGGTTCAGGCTTTGCCCCAGGTGGTTCCAGTCTGTCCAGTAAGTGTTTCCAGCTTGTCCGGCACGTGGTTCTTGTACGTCTGAGAGGTGGTTCCGCCATGGCTGGCAGGTGATTCCGGACTGTCCCCCAGGTGGTTCTGGCATAACCAGCAGTTGATATTGGCCTGTCCGGCAGGTGGATCCGGCGAGTCGAGCAGGTGGCTGTGGCGTGTTCAGCAGGTGGTTCCGGCGTGTCTGGCAGGTGATTCCGTTCTGTCCGATAGGTCGTTCCGGCATGTCCGGCACGTGCTTCTGGAACGTGTGAGAGGTGGTTCTGGCATGCCAGGCAGGTGATTCTGGAGTGTCGGGTAAGTGGTTCTGGTGTAGCCGAAAGTTCATTTTGGCGTTTCCAGCACGTGGGTCGTGCGAGTCGAGCAGGTGGTTCCGGAGTGCTCGGCAGGTGGTTCCAGTCTGTCCAGGACGTGGTTCCAGCGTGTCTGGCTCGTGGTTCCGTTACATCTGAGAGGTGGTTCCTGCATGCCCGGCAGGTGATTCCGGACTGTCCGCCAGATGGTTCTCGCATAGCCAGCTGTTGATTTTGGTCTGTCTGGCAGGTGCTTCCGGTGAGTCGAACAGGTGGCTCCGGCGTGCTCGGCAGGTGGTTCAGGCGGGTCTGACAGGTGGTCTCCGTCTTTTCGGGGTGTGGTTCCGGCATCACACGCACAAGGTTCTGGCACGTCTGAGATGTAGTTCTGGCCGGCCCGACACGTGTTTCCGCAGTGTCGACAAGTGGTTCTGGCGTAGTTGGCAGGTGATTTTGACATGACCGGCAGGTGGTTCCAGCAAGCCCGGCAGGTGATGGGGAAGTGTTCACCAACTGGTTGTGGCGAAGCCGGCAGGTGATTTTTGCATGACTGGCAGGTGGTTCTGGCGAGTCGAGCAGGTGGTTCCGGCATGCTCGGCAGGTGCTTCTGGTGTCATTGGCACGTGGTTCTGGCATGTCTGAGGGGTGGTTCCAGCATGCCCGGCAGGTCATCCCGGAGAGTCCTCCAAGTGGTTGTGGAGTAGCCCGCAGGTGATTTTGGCGTGTCCGGCAGGTGGTTCCGTCGTGCTCGGCAGGTGGTTCAGGCGTGGCCGGCAGCTGGTTCCAGTCTGTCCAGTACGTGTTTCCAGATTGTCCGGCACGTGGTTCTGGTACGTCTGAGAGGTGGTTCCGCCATGGCTGGCAGGTGATTCCGGACTGTCCCCCAGGTGGTTCTCGCACAGCCAGCTGTTGATTTTGGCCTGTCTGGCAGGTGGTTCCGGCAAGGGGAGCAGGTGGCTCTGGCGTGCTCGGCAGGTGGTTCCGGCATGTCAGGCAGGTGGTTCCGGTCTTTCCCGTAGGTCGTTCCAGCATGTCCGGCACGTGCTTCTGGCACGTCTGAGAGGTGGTTCTGGCATGCCAGGCAGGTGATTCTGGAGTGTCAGTTAAGTGGTTCTGGTGTAGCCGGCAGTTCCTTTTGGCGTGTCCGGCACGATTGTCCTGCCAGTCGAGCAGGTGGTTCAGGCGAGCTCGGCATGTGGTTCCAGTCTGTCCCGGATGTGGTTCCAGCGTGTCCGGAACGTGGTTCTGTTACGTCTGAGAGGTGGTTCCTGCATGCCAGGCAGGTGATTTTGGACTGTCCGCCAGTTGTTTCTAGCATAGCCAGCTGTTGATTTTGGCCTGTCTGGCAGGTGGTTCCGGCCTATCGAGCAGGCGGCTCCGGCGTGCTCGGCAGGTGGTTCCGGGATGTCTGGCAGGTGGTTCCAGTCTTTCCGGTAGGTGTTTGCGGCGTGTCCGACACGTCCTTCTGGAATGTCTAAGAGGTGGTTCGGGCATGCCCGGCAGCTTATTCCGTAGTGTCTGCCGAGTGGTTCTGGCATAGCCAGCAGGTGATTTTGGTGTGTCCAGCAGGTGGTCCTCGGGAGTGGATCAGGTGGTTCCGGCATACTCGGAAGGTGGTACCGGCGTGTCCGGAACATGGTTCTGGCAAGTCTGAGAGGTGGTTCCGGCATGCCCGACCTGTGATTCCGGAGTGTCCGCCAAGTGGTTCCGGCGTACTCGGCAGGTGATTTTGGCGTGTCCGGCAGGTGTTTCTTGCGAGTCGAGCAGGTGGCTCAGGCATGCTCAGCAGGTGCTTCCGGCGTGTCCGGCATGTGGTTCTCGGGTGTCTGAGAGCTGGTTCTGGCATGTCCGGCAGATGATTTCGGAGTGTCCACAAAGTGGTTCTGGCATACCTGGCAGGTGATTTTGGCGTGTGCGGCAGGTGGTTCTGGCGAGTCGAGCAGGTGGTTCCGGCGTGCTCGGCAGGTGCTTCCGGTGTCCTTGGCACGTGGTTCTGACATGTCTGAGAGGTGCTTCCGACATGCCCGGCAGGTGATTCCGGTGTGTTCGCCAAGTGTTTCTGGTGTAGCCGGCAGGTGATTTTGCATGTCCGGGGGTGGTTCCGGCGAGTCGCGCCGGTGGTTCCGGCGTGTCCGGCAGGTGGTTGCGGTCTGTCCGGCAGGGTGTTCTGGGGTGTCCGGCACGAGGTTCTGGCACGTCTGAGAGATTGTGACGGCATGCCCTTCACGTGATTCCGGCTTGTCTGTCAAGTGCTTCTGGTGTAGCAGGCAGGTGATTTTGGCACATCTGGCAGGTGTTTCTTGCGAGTCGAGCAGGTGGCTCAGGCATGCTCAGCAGGTGCTTCTGGCGTGTCCGGCAGCTTGTTCTGGTGTGTCTGAGAGCTGCTTCTGGCATGTCTGTCAGATGATTCCGGAGTGACCACCAAGTGGTTCTGGCATACCAGGCCGGTGGTTTTTGCGTGTCAGGTAGGTGGTTCCGGCGAGTCGAGCAGGTGGTTCCAGTGTGCTCGGCAGGTGGTTCAGGCGGGTCTGGCAGGTGGTTTCAGTCTGTTCGGGGTGTGGTTCCGGCATCTCGGGCACATGGTTCTGGCACGTCTGAGATGTGGTTCTGGCAGGCCCGACAGGTGATTCCGGAGTGTCCGCCAAGCGGTTCTGGCGTAGCTGGCAGGTGATATTGGCGTGACTGGCAGGTGGTTCTGTGGAGTGGATCAGGAACTTCCGGCATTCTCAGCAGGTGCTTCCGCAGTCTCCAGCATGTTGTTGTGGCACCTCTGAGAGGTGGTTCCCACATGCCCGGCAGGTGATTCTGGAGTGTCCGACAAGTGGTTGTGGAGTAGCCGGCTGGTGATTTTGGCGTGTCCGGCAGGTGGTTCTGGCGATTCAAGCAGGTGGTCCCGGCGTGTCCAGCAGGTGATTCCGGTCTGTCCTGGAGGTGGCTCCAGAGTCTCTGCCGAGTGGTTCTGGCGTAGCCGGCAGGTGATTTTGGCGTGTCCGGCAGGTGGTTCTGGCGAGTCGAGAAGGTGGTTCTGGCGTGTCCGGCAGGTGTTTGCAGTCTGTCCATGACGTGGTTCCGGCATGCCCTCCAGGTGATTCTGGAGTGTCCACCAAGTGGTTTTGGCATAGCCGGCATATGATTTTGGACTGTCAGGCAGGTGGCTCCGGCATGTCCAGCAGGTGTTTCCGGCGAGTTCGGCAGTTGCTTCCAGTCTCTCCGGCATGTAGTTCCGGAACCTCTGAGAGGTGGTTCCGGCATGCCCGGCAGCTGATACCGGAGTGTCTGCCGAGTGGTTGTGGCGTAGCCGGCAGGTGATTTTGGTGTGTCCGGCAGGTGGTTCTGGCGAGTCGAGCAGGTGGTTCCGGCGTGCTCGGCAGGTGCTTCCGGGGTCATTGGCACGTGGTTCTGGCATGTCTGAGTGGTGGTTCCGGCATGCCTGGCAGGTGATTCCGGAGTGTTCGCCAAGTGGTTCTGGCGTAGCCGGCAGGTGATTTTGCATGTCCGGCGGTGGTTCCGGCGGGTCGAGCCGGTGGTTCCGGCGTGTCCGGCAGGTGGTTGCGGTCTGTCCGGCAGGTGGTGCTGGGGTGTCCGCCACGTGCTTCTGGTACGTCTGAGAGGTGGTTCCAGCATGCCCGTCAGGTCATCCCGGAGAGTTCTCCAAGTGGTTCTGGTGTACCCCGCAGGTGATTTTGGCGTGTCCGGCAGGTGGTTCCAGTCTGTCCAGTAAGTGTTTCCAGCTTGTCCGGCACGTGGTTCTTGTACGTCTGAGAGGTGGTTCCGCCATGGCTGGCAGGTGATTCCGGACTGTCCCCCAGGTGGTTCTGGCATAGCCAGCAGTTGATATTGGCCTGTCCGGACGGTGGATCCGGCGAGTCGAGCAGGTGGCTGTGGCGTGTTCAGCAGGTGGTTCCGGCGTGTCTGGCAGGTGGTTCCGTTCTGTCCGATAGGTCGTTCCGGCATGTCCGGCACGTGCTTCTGGAACGTGTGAGAGGTGGTTCTGGCATGCCAGGCAGGTGATTCTGGAGTGTCGGGTAAGTGGTTCTGGTGTAGCCGAAAGTTCATTTTGGCGTGTCCAGCACGTGGGTCGTGCGAGTCGAGCAGGTGGTTCCGGAGTGCTCGGCAGGTGGTTCCAGTCTGTCCAGGACGTGGTTCCAGCGTGTCCGGCTCGTGGTTCCGTTACATCTGAGAGGTGGTTCCTGCATGCCCGGCAGGTGATTCCGGACTGTCCGCCAGATGGTTCTCGCATAGCCAGCTGTTGATTTTGGCCTGTCTGGCAGGTGCTTCCGGTGAGTCGAACAGGTGGCTCCGGCGTGCTCGGCAGGTGGTTCAGGCGGGTCTGGCAGGTGGTCTCCGTCTGTTCGGGGTGTGGTTCCGGCATCACACGCACAAGGTTCTGGCACGTCTGAGATGTAGTTCTGGCCGGCCCGACAGGTGTTTCCGCAGTGTCGACAAGTGGTTCTGGCGTAGTTGGCAGGTGATTTTGACATGACCGGCAGGTGGTTCCAGCAAGCCCGGCAGGTGATGGGGAAGTGTTCACTAACTGGTTGTGGCGAAGCCGGCAGGTGATTTTTGCATGACTGGCAGGTGGTTCTGGCGAGTCGAGCAGGTGGTTCCGGCATGCTCGGCAGGTGCTTCTGGTGTCATTGGCACGTGGTTCCGGCATGCCCGGCAGGTGATTCCGAGTGTTTGCCAAGTGGTTCTGGTCTAGCCGGCAGGTGATTTTGCATGTCTGGCAGTGGTTCCGGCGGGTCGAGCCGGTGGTTCCCGCGTGTCCGGCAGGTGGTTGCAGTGTGTCTGGCACGTGGTTCTGAGGTGTCCGGCAGGAGGTTCTGGCACGTCTG
Source organism: Equus przewalskii (assembly GCF_037783145.1). NCBI lineage: Eukaryota > Metazoa > Chordata > Mammalia > Perissodactyla > Equidae > Equus > Equus przewalskii. The sequence goes on from NW_027228533.1 coordinate 81,070, forward strand.
TGAGGTTGTGCCGGCATGCCCTTCACGTGATTCCGGCTTGTGCCCCAAGTGGTTCTGGTGTAGCGGGCAGGTGATTTTGGTGTGTCCTGCAGGTGGGACCGGTGAGTCAAGCAGGTGGTTCCGGCGAGTGTTTCCTGTGGTTCCAGTCTGTCCGGGAGATGGTTCCGGCCTGTCCGGCACGTGCTTCTGGCACTTCTGAGAGGTTGTGCTGGCATGCCCGGCAGGTGATTCCGGAGTGTCCGCCAAGTGGTTCTGGCGTAGCCGGCAGGTGATTTTGGCGTGTCCGGCAGGTGGTTCTGGTACGTCTCAGAGGTGGTTCCACATGCCCAACAGGTGATTCCGGACTCTCTGCCACATGGTTCTGGCGCGTCTGAGAGGTGGTTCCAGCATGCCCGGCAGGTCATCCCAGAGAGTCCTCCAAGTGGTTGTGGAGTAGCCCGCAGGTGATTTTGGCGTGTCCGGCAGGTGGTTCCGTCGTGCTCGGCAGGTGGTTCAGGCGTGGCCGGCAGGTGGTTCCAGTCTGTCCAGTACGTGTTTCCAGATTGTCCGGCACGTGGTTCTGGTACGTCTGAGAGGTGGTTCCTGCATGCCAGGCAGGTGATTTTGGACTGTCCGCCAGGTGTATCTAGCACAGCCAGCTGTTGATTTTGGCCTGTCTGGCAGGTGGTTCCGGCAAGGGGAGCAGGTGGCTCTGGCGTGCTCGGCAGGTGGTTCCGGCATGTCAGGCAGGTGGTTCCGGACTGTCCCGTAGGTCGTTCCGGCATGTCCGGCACGTGCTTCTGGCACGTCTGAGAGGTGGTTCTGGCATGCCAGGCAGGTGATTCTGGAGTGTCGGTTAAGTGGTTCTGGTGTAGCCGGCAGTTCCTTTTGGCGTGTCCGGCACGATTGTCCTGCCAGTCGAGCAGGTGGTTCCGGTGAGCTCGGCAGGTGGTTCCAGTCTGTCCAGGATGTGGTTCCAGCGTGTCCGGAACGTGGTTCTGTTACGTCTGAGAGGTGGTTCCTGCATGCCAGGCAGGTGATTTTGGACTGTCCGCCACGTGGTTCTAGCATAGCCAGCTGTTGATTTTGGCCTGTCTGGCAGGTGGTTCCGGCCTATCGAGCAGGCGGCTCCGGCGTGCTCGGCAAGTGGTTCCGGGATGTCTGGCAGGTGGTTCCGGTCTGTCCGGTAGGTGTTTCCGGCGTGTCCGACACGTCCTTCTGGCATGTCTAAGAGGTGGTTCCGGCATGCCCGGCAGGTTATTCCGGAGTGTCTGCCGAGTGGTTCTGGCGTAGCCAGCAGGTGATTTTGGCATGTCCAGCAGGTGGTCCTCGGGAGTGGATCAGGTGGTTCCGGCATACTCGGCAGGTGGTACCGGCGTGTCCGGAACATGGTTCTGGCAAGTCTGAGAGGTGGTTCCGGCATGCCCGACCTGTGATTCCGGAGTGTCCGCCAAGTGGTTCTGGCGTACTCGGCAGGTGATTTTGGCGTGTCCGGCAGGTGTTTCTTGCGAGTCGAGCAGGTGGCTCAGGCATGCTCAGCAGGTGCTTCCGGCGTGTCCGGCATGTGGTTCTGGTGTGTCTGAGAGCTGGTTCTGGCATGTCCGGCAGATGATTTCGGAGTGTCCACAAAGTGGTTCTGGCATACCTGGCAGGTGATTTTGGCGTGTGCGGCAGGTGGTTCTGGCGAGTCGAGCAGGTGGTTCCGGCGTGCTCGGCAGGTGCTTCCGGTGTCCTTGGCACGTGGTTCTGACATGTCTGAGAGGTGCTTCCGACATGCCCGGCAGGTGATTCCGGTGTGTTCGCCAAGTGTTTCTGGCGTAGCCGGCAGGTGATTTTGCATGTCCGGGTGTGGTTCCGGCGAGTCGCGCCGGTGGTTCCGGCGTGTCCGGCAGGTGGTTGCGGTCTGTCCGGCAGGGTGTTCTGGGGTGTCCGGCACGAGGTTCTGGCACGTCTGAGAGATTGTGACGGCATGCCCTTCACGTGATTCCGGCTTGTCTGCCAAGTGCTTCTGGTGTAGCAGGCAGGTGATTTTGGCGTGTCTGGCAGGTGTTTCTTGCGAGTCGAGCAGGTGGCTCAGGCATGCTCAGCAGGTGCTTCTGGCGTCTCCGGCAGGTTGTTCTTGTGTGTCTGAGAGCTGCTTCTGGCATGTCTGGCAGATGATTCCGGAGTGACCACCAAGTGGTTCTGGCATACCCGGCCGGTGGTTTTTGCGTGTCAGGTAGGTGGTTCCGGCGAGTCGAGCAGGTGGTTCCAGTGTGCTCGGCAGGTGGTTCAGGCGGGTCTGGCAGGTGGTTTCAGTCTGTTCGGGGTGTGGTTCCGGCATCTCGGGCACATGGTTCTGGCACGTCTGAGATGTGGTTCTGGCAGGCCCGACAGGTGTTTCCGGAGTGTCCGCCAAGCGGTTCTGGCGTAGCTGGCAGGTGATATTGGCGTGACCGGCAGGTGCTTCCAGCAAGCCCGGCAGTTGATTCCGAAGTGTTCACCAACTGGTTGTGGCGTAGCCGGCAGGTGATTTTAGCGTGTCCAGCAGGTGGTTCTGTGGAGTGGATCAGGAACTTCCGGCCTTCTCAGCAGGTGCTTCCGCAGTCTCCAGCATGTTGTTGTGGCACCTCTGAGAGGTGGTTCCAACATGCCCGGCAGGTGATTCTGGAGTGTCCGACAAGTGGTTGTGGAGTAGCCGGCTGGTGATTTTGGCGTGTCCGGCAGGTGGTTCTGGCGAGTCAAGCAGGTGGTCCCGGCGTGTCCGACAGGTGATTCCGGTCTGTCCTGGAGGTGGTTCCGGAGTGTCTGCCGAGTGGTTGTGGCGTAGCCGGCAGGTGATTTTGGCGTGTCCGGCAGGTGGTTCTGGCGAGTCGAGCAGGTGGTTCCGACGTGCTCGGCAGGTGCTTCCGGGGTCATTGGCACGTGGTTCTGGCATGTCTGAGAGGTGGTTCCGGCATGCCCGGCAGGTGATTCCTGAGTGTTCGCCAAGTGGTTCTGGCGTAGCCGGCAGGTGATTTTGCATGTCCGGCGGTGGTTCCGGCAGTTCGAGCCGGTGGTTCCGGCGTGTCCAGCAGGTGGTTGCGGTCTGTCCGGCAGGTGGTGCTGGGGTGTCCGCCACGTGCTTCTGGTACGTCTGAGAGGTGGTTCCAGCATGCCCGGCAGGTCATCCCGGAGAGTTCTCCAAGTGGTTCTGGTGTACCCCGCAGGTGATTTTGGCGTGTCCGGCAGGTGGTTCCAGTCTGTCCAGTAAGTGTTTCCAGCTTGTCCGGCACGTGGTTCTTGTACGTCTGAGAGGTGGTTTCGCCATGGCTGGCAGGTGATTCCGGACTGTCCCCCAGGTGGTTCTGGCATAGCCAGCAGTTGATATTGGTCTGTCCGGACGGTGGATCCGGCGAGTCGAGCAGGTGGCTGTGGCGTGTTCAGCAGGTGGTTCCGGCGTGTCTGGCAGGTGGTTCCGTTCTGTCTGATAGGTCGTTCCGGCATGTCCGGCACGTGCTTCTGGAACGTGTGAGAGGTGGTTCTGGCATGCCAGGCAGGTGATTCTGGAGTGTCGGGTAAGTGGTTCTGGTGTAGCCGAAAGTTCATTTTGGCGTGTCCAGCACGTGGGTCGTGCGAGTCGAGCAGGTGGTTCCGGAGTGCTCGGCAGGTGGTTCCAGTCTGTCCAGGACGTGGTTCCAGCGTGTCCGGCTCGTGGTTCCGTTACATCTGAGAGGTGGTTCCTGCATGCCCGGCAGGTGATTCCGGACTGTCCGCCAGATGGTTCTCGCATAGCCAGCTGTTGATTTTGGTCTGTCTGGCAGGTGCTTCCGGTGAGTCGAACAGGTGGCTCCGGCGTGCTCGGCAGGTGGTTCAGGCGGGTCTGGCAGGTGGTCTCCGTCTGTTCGGGGTGTGGTTCCGGCATCACACGCACAAGGTTCTGGCACGTCTGAGATGTAGTTCTGGCCGGCCCGACAGGTGTTTCCGCAGTGTCGACAAGTGGTTCTGGCGTAGTTGGCAGGTGATTTTGACATGACCGGCAGGTGGTTCCAGCAAGCCCGGCAGGTGATGGGGAAGTGTTCACCAACTGGTTGTGGCGAAGCCGGCAGGTGATTTTTGCATGACTGGCAGGTGGTTCTGGCGAGTCGAGCAGGTGGTTCCGGCATGCTCGGCAGGTGCTTCTGGTGTCATTGGCACGTGGTTCCGGCATGCCCGGCAGGTGATTCCGGAGTGTTTGCCAAGTGGTTCTGGTGTAGCCGGCAGGTGATTTTGCATGTCTGGCAGTGGTTCCGGCGGGTCGAGCCGGTGGTTCCCGCGTGTCCGGCAGGTGGTTGCAGTCTGTCTGGCAGGTGGTTCTGAGGTGTCCGGCAGGAGGTTCTGGCACGTCTGTGAGGTTGTGCCGGCATGCCCTTCACGTGATTCCGGCTTGTGCCCCAAGTGGTTCTGGTGTAGCGGGCAGGTGATTTTGGTGTGTCCTGCAGGTGGGACCGGTGAGTCAAGCAGGTGGTTCCGGCGAGTGTTTCCTGTGGTTCCAGTCTGTCCGGGAGATGGTTCCGGCCTGTCCGGCACGTGCTTCTGGCACTTCTGAGAGGTTGTGCTGGCATGCCCGGCAGGTGATTCCGGAGTGTCCGCCAAGTGGTTCTGGCGTAGCCGGCAGGTGATTTTGGCGTGTCCGGCAGGTGGTTCTGGTACGTCTCAGAGGTGGTTCCACATGCCCAACAGGTGATTCCGGACTCTCTGCCACATGGTTCTGGCGCGTCTGAGAGGTGGTTCCAGCATGCCCGGCAGGTCATCCCAGAGAGTCCTCCGAGTGGTTGTGGAGTAGCCCGCAGGTGATTTTGGCGTGTCCGGCAGGTGGTTCCGTCGTGCTCGGCAGGTGGTTCAGGCGTGGCCGGCAGGTGGTTCCAGTCTGTCCAGTACGTGTTTCCAGATTGTCCGGCACGTGGTTCTGGTACGTCTGAGAGGTGGTTCCGCCATGGCTGGCAGGTGATTCCGGACTGTCCCCCAGGTGGTTCTCGCACAGACAGCTGTTGATTTTGGCCTGTCTGGCAGGTGGTTCCGGCAAGGGGAGCAGGTGGCTCTGGCGTGCTCGGCAGGTGGTTCCGGCATGTCAGGCAGGTGGTTCTGGTCTGTCCCGTAGGTCGTTCCGGCATGTCCGGCACATGCTTCTGGCACGTCTGAGAGGTGGTTCTGGCATGCCGGGCAGGTGATTCTGGAGTGTCGGTTAAGTGGTTCTGGTGTAGCCGGCAGTTCCTTTTGGCGTGTCCGGCACGATTGTCCTGCCAGTCGAGCAGGTGGTTCCGGTGAGCTCGGCAGGTGGTTCCAGTCTGTCCAGGATGTGGTTCCAGCGTGTCCGGAACGTGGTTCTGTTACGTCTGAGAGGTGGTTCCTGCATGCCAGGCAGGTGATTTTGGACTGTCCGCCAGGTGGTTCTAGCATAGCCAGCTGTTGATTTTGGCCTGTCTGGCAGGTGGTTCCGGCCTATCGAGCAGGCGGCTCCTGCGTGCTCGGCAAGTGGTTCCGGGATGTCTGGCAGGTGGTTCCGGTCTGTCCGGTAGGTGTTTCCGGCGTGTCCGACACGTCCTTCTGGCATGTCTAAGAGGTGGTTCCGGCATGCCCGGCAGGTTATTCCGGAGTGTCTGCCGAGTGGTTCTGGCGTAGCCAGCAGGTGATTTTGGCATGTCCAGCAGGTGGTCCTCGGGAGTGGATCAGGTGGTTCCGGCATACTCGGCAGGTGGTACCGGCGTGTCCGGAACATGGTTCTGGCAAGTCTGAGAGGTGGTTCCGGCATGCCCGACCTGTGATTCCGGAGTGTCCGCCAAGTGGTTCTGGCGTACTCGGCAGGTGATTTTGGCGTGTCCGGCAGGTGTTTCTTGCGAGTCGAGCAGGTGGCTCAGGCATGCTCAGCAGGTGCTTCCGGCGTGTCCGGCATGTGGTTCTGGTGTGTCTGAGAGCTGGTTCTGGCATGTCCGGCAGATGATTTCGGAGTGTCCACAAAGTGGTTCTGGCATACCTGGCAGGTGATTTTGGCGTGTGCGGCAGGTGGTTCTGGCGAGTCGAGCAGGTGGTTCCGGCGTGCTCGGCAGGTGCTTCCGGTGTCCTTGGCACGTGGTTCTGACATGTCTGAGAGGTGCTTCCGACATGCCCGGCAGGTGATTCCGGTGTGTTCGCCAAGTGTTTCTGGCGTAGCCGGCAGGTGATTTTGCATGTCCGGGGGTGGTTCCGGCGAGTCGCGCCGGTGGTTCCGGCGTGTCCGGCAGGTGGTTCCGGTCTGTCCGGCAGGGTGTTCTGGGGTGTCCGGCACGAGGTTCTGGCACGTCTGAGAGATTGTGACGGCATGCCCTTCACGTGATTCCGGCTTGTCTGCCAAGTGCTTCTGGTGTAGCAGGCAGGTGATTTTGGCACGTCTGGCAGGTGTTTCTTGCGAGTCGAGCAGGTGGCTCAGGCATGCTCAGCAGGTGCTTCTGGCGTCTCCGGCAGGTTGTTCTGGTGTGTCTGAGAGCTGCTTCTGGCGTGTCTGGCAGATGATTCCGGAGTGACCACCAAGTGGTTCTGGCATACCCGGCCGGTGGTTTTTCCGTGTCAGGTAGGTGGTTCCGGCGAGTCGAGCAGGTGGTTCCAGTGTGCTCGGCAGGTGGTTCAGGCGGGTCTGGCAGGTGGTTTCAGTCTGTTCGGGGTGTGGTTCCGGCATCTCGGGCACATGGTCCTGGCACGTCTGAGATGCGGTTCTGGCAGGCCCGACAGGTGTTTCCGGAGTGTCCGCCAAGCGGTTCTGGCGTAGCTGGCAGGTGATATTGGCGTGACCGGCAGGTGCTTCCAGCAAGCCCGGCAGTTGATTCCGAAGTGTTCACCAACTGGTTGTGGCGTAGCCGGCAGGTGATTTTGGCGTGTCCAGCAGGTGGTTCTGTGGAGTGGATCAGGAACTTCCGGCCTTCTCAGCAGGTGCTTCCGCAGTCTCCAGCATGTTGTTGTGGCACCTCTGAGAGGTGGTTCCAACATGCCCGGCAGGTGATTCTGGAGTGTCCGACAAGTGGTTGTGGAGTAGCCGGCTGGTGATTTTGGCATGTCCGGCAGGTGGTTCTGGCGAGTCAAGCAGGTGGTCCCGGCGTGTCCGGCAGGTGATTCCGGTCTGTCCTGGAGGTGGTTCCGGAGTCTCTGCCGAGTGGTTCTGGCGTAGCCGGCAGGTGATTTTGGCGTGTCCGGCAGGTGGTTCTGGCGAGTCGAGCAGGTGGTTCCGGCGTGTCCGGCAGGTGATTCCGGTCTGTCCTGGAAGTGGTTCCGGAGTCTCTGCCGAGTGGTTCTGGCGTAGCCGGCAGGTGATTTTGGCGTGACCGGCAGGTGGTTCCGGCAAGCGCGGCAGGTGATTCCGAAGTGTTCACCAACTGGTTGTGGCGTAGACGGCAGGTGATTTTGGCGTGTCCGGCAGGTGGTTCTGGGGAGTCGAGAAGGTGGTTCTGGAGTGTCCGGCAGGTGTTTGCAGTCTGTCCATGACGTGGTTCCGGCATGCCCTCCAGGTGATTCTGGAGTGTCCACCAAGTGGTTTTGGCATAGCCGGCATATGATTTTGGACTGTCAGGCAGGTGGTTCCGGCATGTCCAGCAGGTGTTTCCGGCGAGTTCGGCAGTTGCTTCCAGTCTCTCCGGCATGTGGTTCCGGAACCTCTGAGAGGTGGTTCCGGCATGCCCGGCAGCTGATACCGGAGTGTCTGCCGAGTGGTTGTGGCGTAGCCGGCAGGTGATTTTGGTGTGTCCGGCAGGTGGCTCTGGCGAGTCGAGAAGGTGGTTCCGGCGTGCTCGGCAGGTGCTTCCGGGGTCATTGGCACGTGGTTCTGGCATGTCTGAGAGGTGGTTCCGGCATGGCCGGCAGGTGATTCCGCAGTGTTCGCCAAGTGGTTCTGGCGTAGCCGGCAGGTGATTTTGCATGTCCGGCGGTGGTTCCGGCGGGTCGAGCCGGTGGTTCCGGCGTGTCCGGCAGGTGGTTGCGGTCTGTCCGGCAGGTGGTGCTGGGGTGTCCGCCACGTGCTTCTGGTACGTCTGAGAGGTGGTTCCAGCATGCCCGGCAGGTCATCCCGGAGAGTTCTCCAAGTGGTTCTGGTGTACCCCGCAGGTGATTTTGGCGTGTCCGGCAGGTGGTTCCATCGTGCTCGGCAGGTGGTTCAGGCGTGGCCGGCAGGTGGTTCCAGTCTGTCCAGTAAGTGTTTCCAGCTTGTCCGGCACGTGGTTCTTGTACGTCTGAGAGGTGGTTTCGCCATGGCTGGCAGGTGATTCCGGACTGTCCCCCAGGTGGTTCTGGCATAGCCAGCAGTTGATATTGGCCTGTCCGGACGGTGGATCCGGCGAGTCGAGCAGGTGGCTGTGGCGTGTTCAGCAGGTGGTTCCGGCGTGTCTGGCAGGTGGTTCCGTTCTGTCCGATAGGTCGTTCCGGCATGTCCGGCACGTGCTTCTGGAACGTGTGAGAGGTGGTTCTGGCATGCCAGGCAGGTGATTCTGGAGTGTCGGGTAAGTGGTTCTGGTGTAGCCGAAAGTTCATTTTGGCGTGTCCAGCACGTGGGTCGTGCGAGTCGAGCAGGTGGTTCCGGAGTGCTCGGCAGGTGGTTCCAGTATGTCCAGGATGTGGTTCCAGCGTGTCCGGAACGTGGTTCTGTTACGTCTGAGAGGTGGTTCCTGCATGCCAGGCAGGTGATTTTGGACTGTCCGCCACGTGGTTCTCGCATAGCCAGCTGTTGATTTTGGCCTGTCTGGCAGGTGGTTCCGGCCTATCGAGCAGGCGGCTCCTGCGTGCTCGGCAAGTGGTTCCGGGATGTCTGGCAGGTGGTTCCGGTCTGTCCGGTAGGTGTTTCCGGCGTGTCCGACACGTCCTTCTGGCATGTCTAAGAGGTGGTTCCGGCATGCCTGGCAGGTTATTCCGGAGTGTCTGCCGAGTGGTTCTGGCGTAGCCAGCAGGTGATTTTGGCATGTCCAGCAGGTGGTCCTCGGGAGTGCATCAGGTGGTTCCGGCATCCTCGGCAGGTGGTACCGGCGTGTCCGGAACATGGTTCTGGCAAGTCTGAGAGGTGGTTCCGGCATGCCCGACCTGTGATTCCGGAGTGTCCGCCAAGTGGTTCTGGCGTACTCGGCAGGTGATTTTGGCGTGTCCGGCAGGTGTTTCTTGCGAGTCGAGCAGGTGGCTCAGGCATGCTCAGCAGATGCTTCCGGCGTGTCCGGCATGTGGTTCTGGTGTGTCTGAGAGCTGGTTCTGGCATGTCCGGCAGATGATTTCGGAGTGTCCACAAAGTGGTTCTGGCATACCTGGCAGGTGATTTTGGCGTGTGCGGCAGGTGGTTCTGGCGAGTCGAGCAGGTGGTTCCGGCGTGCTCGGCAGGTGCTTCCGGTGTCCTTGGCACGTGGTTCTGACATGTCTGAGAGGTGCTTCCGACATGCCCGGCAGGTGATTCCGGTGTGTTCGCCAAGTGTTTCTGGCGTAGCCGGCAGGTGATTTTGCATGTCCGGGGGTGGTTCCGGCGAGTCGCGCCGGTGGTTCCGGCGTGTCCGGCAGGTGGTTCCGGTCTGTCCGGCAGGGTGTTCTGGAGTGTCCGGCATGAGGTTCTGGCACGTCTGAGAGATTGTGACCGCAAGCCCTTCACGTGATTCCGGCTTGTATGCCAAGTGCTTCTGGTGTAGCAGGCAGGTGATTTTGGCACGTCTGGCAGGTGTTTCTTGCGAGTCGAGCAGGTGGCTCAGTCATGCTCAGCAGGTGCTTCTGGCGTCTCCGGCAGGTTGTTCTGGTGTGTCTGAGAGCTGCTTCTGGCATGTCTGGCAGATGATTCCGGAGTGACCACCAAGTTGTTCTGGCATACCCGGCCGGTGGTTTTTGCGTGTCAGGTAGGTGGTTCCGGCGAGTCGAGCAGGTGGTTCCAGTGTGCTCGGCAGGTGGTTCAGGCGGGTCTGGCAGGTGGTTTCAGTCTGTTCGGGGTGTGGTTCCGGCATCTCGGGCACATGGTTCTGGCACGTCTGAGATGTGGTTCTGGCAGGCCCGACAGGTGTTTCCGGAGTGTCCGCCAAGCGGTTCTGGCGTAGCTGGCAGGTGATATTGGCGTGACCGGCAGGTGCTTCCAGCAAGCCCGGCAGTTGATTCCGAAGTGTTCACCAACTGGTTGTGGCGTAGCCGGCAGGTGATTTTGGCGTGTCCAGCAGGTGGTTCTGTAGAGTGGATCAGGAACTTCCGGCCTTCTCAGCAGGTGCTTCCGCAGTCTCCAGCATGTTGTTGTGGCACCTCTGAGAGGTGGTTCCAACATGCCCGGCAAGTGATTCTGGAGTGATCGACAAGTGGTTGTGGAGTAGCCGGCTGGTGATTTTGGCGTGACCGGCAGGTGGTTCCGGCAAGCGCGGCAGGTGATTCCGAAGTGTTCACCAACTGGTTGTGGCGTAGCCGGCAGGTGATTTTTGCGTGTCCGGCAGGTGGTTCTGGCGAGTCGAGCAGGTGGTTCCGGCGTGCTCGGCAGGTGCTTCCGGGGTCATTGGCACGTGGTTCTGGCATATCTGAGAGGTGGTTCCGGCATGCCCGCAGGTGATTCCGGAGTGTTCGCCAAGTGATTCCGGCGTAGCCGGCAGTGATTTTGGCGTGTCCGGCAGGTGGTTCTGGCGAGTCAAGCAGGTGGTCCCGGCGTGTCCGGCAGGTGATTCCGGTCTGTCCTGGAGGTGGTTCCGGAGTCTCTGCCGAGTGGTTCTGGCGTAGCCGGCAGGTGATTTTGGCGTGTCCGGCAGGTGGTTCTGGCAAGTCGAGCAGGTGGTTCCGGCGTGTCCGGCAGGTGATTCCGGTCTGTCCTGGAAGTGGTTCCGGAGTCTCTGCCGAGTGGTTCTGGCGTAGCCGGCAGGTGATTTTGGCGTGACCGGCAGGTGGTTCCGGCAAGCGCGGCAGGTGATTCCGAAGTGTTCACCAACTGGTTGTGGCGTAGCCGGCAGGTGATTTTGGCGTGTCCGGCAGGTGGTTCTGGGGAGTCGAGAAGGTGGTTCTGGCGTGTCCGGCAGGTGTTTGCAGTCTGTCCATGACGTGGTTCCGGCATGCCCTCCAGGTCATTCTGGAGTGTCCACCAAGTGGTTTTGGCATAGCCGGCATATGATTTTGGACTGTCAGGCAGGTGGTTCCGGCATGTCCAGCAGGTGTTTCCGGCGAGTTCGGCAGTTGCTTCCAGTCTCTCCGGCATGTGGTTCCGGAACCTCTGAGAGGTGGTTCCGGCATGCCCGGCAGCTGATACCGGAGTGTCTGCCGAGTGGTTGTGGCGTAGCCGGCAGGTGATTTTGGTGTGTCCGTCAGGTGGCTCTGGCGAGTCGAGCAGGTGGTTCCGGCGTGCTCGGCAGGTGCTTCCGGGGTCATTGGCACGTGGTTCTGGCATGTCTGAGAGGTGGTTCCGGCATGCCCGGCAGGTGATTCCGCAGTGTTCGCCAAGTGGTTCTGGCGTAGCCGGCAGGTGATTTTGCATGTCCGGCGGTGGTTCCGGCGGGTCGAGCCGGTGGTTCCGGCGTGTCCGGCAGGTGGTTGCGGTCTGTCCGGCAGGTGGTGCTGGGGTGTCCGCCACGTGCTTCTGGTACGTCTGAGAGGTGGTTCCAGCATGCCCGGCAGGTCATCCCGGAGAGTTCTCCAAGTGGTTCTGGTGTACCCCGCAGGTGATTTTGGCGTGTCCGGCAGGTGGTTCCATCGTGCTTGGCAGGTGGTTCAGGCGTGGCCGGCAGGTGGTTCCAGCCTGTCCAGTAAGTGTTTCCAGCTTGTCCGGCACGTGGTTCTTGTACGTCTGAGAGGTGGTTTCGCCATGGCTGGCAGGTGATTCCGGACTGTCCCCCAAGTGGTTCTGGCATAGCCACCAGTTGATATTGGCCTGTCCGGACGGTGGATCCGGCGAGTCGAGCAGGTGGTTCCGTTCTGTCCGATAGGTCGTTCCGGCATGTCCGGCACGTGCTTCTGGAACGTGTGAGAGGTGGTTCTGGCATGCCAGGCAGGTGATTCTGGAGTGTCGGGTATGTGGTTCTGGTTTAGCCGAAAGTTCATTTTGGCGTGTCCAGCACGTGGGTCGTGCGAGTCGAGCAGGTGGTTCCGGAGTGCTCGGCAGGTGGTTCCAGTCTGTCCAGGATGTGGTTCCACCGTGTCCGGAACGTGGTTCTGTTACGTCTGAGAGGTGGTTCCTGCATGCCAGGCAGGTGATTTTGGACTGTCCGCCAGGTGGTTCTAGCATAGCCAGCTGTTGATTTTGGCCTGTCTGGCAGGTGGTTCCGGCCTATCGAGCAGGCGGCTCCTGCGTGCTCGGCAAGTGGTTCCGGGATGTCTGGCAGGTGGTTCCGGTCTGTCCGGTAGGTGTTTCCGGCGTGTCCGACACGTCCTTCTGGCATGTCTAAGAGGTGGTTCCGGCATGCCCGGCAGGTTATTCCGGAGTGTCTGCCGAGTGGTTCTGGCGTAACCAGCAGGTGATTTTGGCATGTCCAGCAGGTGGTCCTCGGGAGTGCATCAGGTGGTTCCGGCATACTCGGCAGGTGGTACCGGCGTGTCCGGAACATGGTTCTGGCAAGTCTGAGAGGTGGTTCCGGCATGCCCGACCTGTGATTCCGGAGTGTCCGCCAAGTGGTTCTGGCGTACTCGGCAGGTGATTTTGGCGTGTCCGGCAGGTGTTTCTTGCGAGTCGAGCAGGTGGCTCAGGCATGCTCAGCAGATGCTTCCGGCGTGTCCGGCATGTGGTTCTGGTGTGTCTGAGAGCTGGTTCTGGCATGTCCGGCAGATGATTTCGCAGTGTCCACAAAGTGGTTCTGGCATACCTGGCAGGTGATTTTGGCGTGTGCGGCAGGTGGTTCTGGCGAGTCAAGCAGGTGGTCCGGGCCTGTCCGGCAGGTGTTTCCGGTCTGTCCTGGAGGTGGTTCCGGAGTCTCTGCCGAGTGGTTCTGGCGTAGCCGGCAGGTGATTTTGGCGTGACCAGCAGGTGGTTCCGGCAAGCGCGGCAGGTGATTCCGAAGTGTTCACCAACTGGTTGTGGCGTAGCCGGCAGGTGATTTTGGCGTGTCCTGCAGGTGGTTCTGGCGAGTCGAGAAGTTGGTTCTTGCGTGTCCGGCAGGTGTTTGCAGTCTGTCCATGACGTGGTTCCGGCATGCCCTCCAGGTGATTCTGGAGTGTCCACCAAGTGGTTTTGGCATAGCCGGCATATGATTTTGGACTGTCAGGCAGGTGCTTCCGGCATGTCCAGCAAGTGTTTCCGGGAGTTAGGCAGTTGCTTCCAGTCTCTCCGGCATGTGTTTCTGGCACCTCTGAGAGGTGGTTCCGGCATGCCCGGCAGCTGATACCGCAGTGTCTGCTGAGTGGTTGTGGCGTAGCCGGCAGGTGATTTTGGCGTGTCTGGCAGGTGGTTCTGGCGAGTCGAGCAGGTGCTTCCGGCGTGTCCGGCAGGTGTTTGCAGTCTGTCCATGACGTGGTTCCGGCATGCCCTCCAGGTGATTCTGGAGTGTCCACCTAGTGGTTTTGGCATAGCCGGCATATGATTTTGGACTGTCAGGCAGGTGGTTCCGGTATGTCCAGCAGGTGTTTCCGGCGAGTTCGGCGGTTGCTTCCAGTCTCTCCGGCATGTGGTTCTGGCACCTCTGAGAGGTGGTTCCGGCATGCCCAGCAGCTGATACCGGAGTGTCTGCCGAGTGGTTGTGGCGTAGCCGGCAGGTGATTTTGGCGTGTCCGGCAGGTGGTTCTGGCGAGTTGAGCAGGTGGTTCCGGCGTGCTCGGCAGGTGCTTCCGGGGTCATTGGCACGTGGTTCTGGCATGTCTGAGAGGTGGTTCCGGCATGCCTGGTAGGTGATTCCAGAGTGTTCGCCAAGTGGTTCTGGCGTAGCCGGCAGGTGATTTTGCATGTCCGGCGGTGGTTCCGGCGGGTCGAGCCGGTGTTTCCGGCCTGTCTGGCAGGTGGTTGCGGTCTGTCCGGCAGGTGGTGCTGGGGTGTCCGCCACGTGCTTCTGGTACGTCTGAGAGGTGGTTCCAGCATGCCCGGCAGGTCATCCCGGAGAGTTCTCCAAGTGGTTCTGTTGTACCCCGCAGGTGATTTTGGCGTGTCCGGCAGGTGGTTCCATCGTGCTCGGCAGGTGGTTCAGGCGTGGCCGGCAGGTGGTTCCAGTCTGTCCAGTAAGTGTTTCCAGCTTGTCCGGCACGTGGTTCTTGTACGTCTGAGATGTGGTTCCGCCATGGCTGGCACGTGATTCCGGACTGTCCCCCAGGTGGTTCTGGCATAGCCAGCAGTTGATATTGGCCTGTCTGGCCCGTGGATCCGGCGAGTCGAGCAGGTGGCTGTGGCGTGTTCAGCAGGTGGTTCCGGCGTGTCTGGCAGGTGGTTCCGTTCTGTCTGATAGATCGTTCCGGCATGTCCGGCACGTGCTTCTGGAACGTGTGAGAGGTGGTTCTGGCATGCCAGGCAGGTGATTCTGGAGTGTCGGGTAAGTGGTTCTGGTGTAGCCGAAAGTTCATTTTGGCGTGTCCAGCACGTGGGTCGTGCGAGTCGAGCAGGTGGTTCCGGAGTGCTCGGCAGGTGGTTCCAGTCTGTCCAGGACGTGGTTCCAGCGTGTCCGGCTCGTGGTTCCGCTACATCTGAGAGGTGGTTCCTGCATGCCCGGCAGGTGATTCCGGACTGTCCGCCAGATGGTTCTCGCATAGCCAGCTTTTGATACTGGCCTGTCTGGCAGGTGCTTCCGGTGAGTCGAACAGGTGGCTCCGGCGTGCTCCGCAGGTGGTTCAGGCGGGTCTGGCAGGTGGTTTCCTTCTGTTCGGGGTGTGGTTCCGGCATCACACGCACAAGGTTCTGGCACGTCTGAGATGTAGTTCTGGCCGGCCCGACAGGTGTTTCCGCAGTGTCGACAAGTGGTTCTGGCGTAGTTGGCAGGTGATTTTGACATGACCGGCAGGTGGTTCCAGCAAGCCTGGCAGGTGATGGAGAAGTGTTCACCAACTGGTTGTGGCGAAGCCGGGAGGTGATTTTTGCATGACTGGCAGGTGGTTCTGGCGAGTCGAGCAGGTGGTTCTGGCATGCTCGGCAGGTGCTTCTGGTGTCATTGGCACGTGGTTCTGGCATGTCTGAGAGGTGGTTCGGGCATGCCCGGCAGGTGCTTCCGGAGTGTTTGCCAAGTGCTTCTGGTGTAGCCGGCAGGTGATTTTGCATGTGTGGCAGTGGTTCCGGCGGGTCGAGCCGGTGGTTCCCGCGTGTCCGGCAGGTGGTTGCAGTGTGTCTGGCAGGTGGTTCTGAGGTGTCCGGCAGGAGGTTGTGGCACGTCTCTGAGGTTGTGCCGGCATGCCCTTCACGTGATTCCGGCTTGTGCCCCAAGTGGTTCTGGTGTAGCGGGCAGGTGATTTTGGTGTGTCCTGCAGGTGGGACCGGTGAGTCAAGCAGGTGGTTCCGGCGAGTGTTTCCTGTGGTTCCAGTCTGTCCGGGAGATGGTTCCGGCAAGTCCGTCACGTGCTTCTGGCACTTCTGAGAGGTTGTGCTGGCATGCCCGGCAGGTGATTCCGGAGTGTCCGCCAAGTGGTTCTGGCGTAGCCGACAGGTGATTTTGGCGTGTCCGGCAGGTGGTTCTGGTACGTCTCTGAGGTGGTTCCACATGCCCAACATGTGATTCCGGACTGTCTGCCACATGGTTCTGGCACGTCTGAGAGGTGGTTCCAGCATGCCCGGCAGGTCATCCCGGAGAGTCCTCCAAGTGGTTCTGGAGTAGCCCGCAGGTGATTTTGGCGTGTCTGGCAGGTGGTTCCGTCGTGCTCGGCAGGTGGTTCAGGCGTGCCGGCAGCTGGTTCCAGTCTGTCCAGTACGTGTTTCCAGATTGTCCGGCACGTGGTTCTGGTAAGTCTGAGAGGTGGTTCCGCCATGGCTGGCAGGTGATTCCGGACTGTCCCCCAGGTGGTTCTCGCACAGCCAGCTGTTGATTTTGGCCTGTCTGGCAGGTGGTTCCGGCAAGGGGAGCAGGTGGCTCTGGCGTGCTCGGCAGGTGGTTCCGGCATGTCAGGCAGGTGGTTCCGGTCTGTCCCGTAGGTCGTTCCGGCATGTCCGGCACGTGCTTCTGGCACGTCTGAGAGGTGGTTCTGGCATGCCAGGCAGGTGATTCTGGAGTGTCGGTTAAGTGGTTCTGGTGTAGCCGGCAGTTCCTTTTGGCGTGTCCGGCACGATTGTCCTGCCAGTCGAGCAGGTGGTTCCGGTGAGCTCGGCAGGTGGTTCCAGTCTGTCCAGGATGTGGTTCCAGCGTGTCCGGAACGTGGTTCTGTTACGTCTGAGAGGTGGTTCCTGCATGCCAGGCAGGTGATTTTGGACTGTCCGCCAGGTGGTTCTAGCATAGCCAGCTGTTGAGTTTGGCCTGTCTGGCAGGTGGTTCCGGCCTATCGAGCAGGCGGCTCCAGCGTGCTCGGCAGGTGGTTCCGGGATGTCTGGCAGGTGGTTCCGGTCTGTCCGGTAGGTGTTTCCGGCGTGTCCGACACGTCCTTCTGGCATGTCTAAGAGGTGGTTCCGGCATGCCCGGCAGGTTATTCCGGAGTGTCTGCCGAGTGGTTCTGGCGTAGCCAGCAGGTGATTTTGGTGTGTCCAGCAGGTGGTCCTCGGGAGTGGATGAGGTGGTTCCGGCATACTCGGCAGGTGGTACCGGCGTGTCCGGAACATGGTTCTGGCAAGTCTGAGAGGTGGTTCCGGCATGCCCGACCTGTGATTCCGGAGTGTCCGCCAAGTGGTTCTGGCGTACTCGGCAGGTGATTTTGGCGTGTCCGGCAGGTGTTTCTTGCGAGTCGAGCAGGTGGCTCAGGCATGCTCAGCAGGTGCTTCCGGCGTGTCCGGCATGTGGTTCTGGTGTGTCTGAGAGCTGGTTCTGGCATGTCCGGCAGATGATTTCGGAGTGTCCACAAAGTGGTTCTGGCATACCTGGCAGGTGATTTTGGCGTGTGCGGCAGGTGGTTCTGGCGAGTCGAGCAGGTCATTCCGGCGTGCTCGGCAGGTGCTTCCGGTGTCCTTGGCACGTGGTTCTGACATGTCTGAGAGGTGCTTCCGACATGCCCGGCAGGTGATTCCGGTGTGTTCGCCAAGTGTTTCTGGCGTAGCCGGCAGGTGATTTTGCATGTCCGGGGGTGGTTCCGGCGAGTCGCGCCGGTGGTTCCGGCGTGTCCGGCAGGTGGTTCCGGTCTGTCCGGCAGGGTTTTCTGGGGTGTCCGGCACGAGGTTCTGGCACGTCTGAGAGATTGTGACGGCATGCCCTTCACGTGATTCCGGCTTGTCTGCCAAATGCTTCTGGTGTAGCAGGCAGGTGATTTCGGCACGTCTGGCAGGTGTTTCTTGCGAGTCGAGCAGGTGGCTCAGGCATGCTCAGCAGGTGCTTCTGGCATCTCCGGCAGGTTGTTCTGGTGTGTCTGAGCGCTGCTTCTGGCATGTCTGGCAGATGATTCCGGAGTGACCACCAAGTGGTTCTGGCATACCCGGCCGGTGGTTTTTGCGTGTCAGGTAGGTGGTTCCTGCGAGTCGAGCAGGTGGTTCCAGTGTGCTCGGCAGGTGGTTCAGGCGGGTCTGGCAGGTGGTTTCAGTCTGTTCGGGGTGTGGTTCCGGCATCTCGGGCACATGGTTCTGGCACGTCTGAGATGTGGTTCTGGCAGGCCCGACAGGTGTTTCCGGAGTGTCCGCACAAGCGGTTCTGGCGTAGCTGGCAGGTGATATTGGCGTGACCGGCAGGTGCTTCCAGCAAGCCCGGCAGTTGATTCCGAAGTGTTCACCAACTGGTTGTGGCGTAGCCGGCAGGTGATTTTGGCGTGTCCAGCAGGTGGTTCTTTGGAGTGGATCAGGAACTTCTGGCCTTCTCAGCAGGTGCTTCCGCAGTCTCCAGCATGTTGTTGTGGCACCTCTGAGAGGTGGCTCCAACATGCCCGGCAGGTGATTCTGGAGTGTCCGACAAGTGGTTGTGGAGTAGCCGGCTGGTGATTTTGGCGTGTGCGGCAGGTGGTTCTGGCGAGTCAAGCAGGTGGTCCCGGCGTGTCCGGCAGGTGATTCCGGTCTGTCCTGGAGGTGGTTCCGGAGTCTCTGCCGAGTGGTTCTGGCGTAGCAGGCGGGTGATTTTGGCTTGACTGGCAGGTGGTTCCGGCAAGCGCGGCAGGTGATTCCGAAGTGTTCACCAACTGGTTGTGGCGTAGCCGGCATGTGATTTTGGCGTGTCCTGCAGGTGGTTCTGGCGAGTCAAGAAGGTGGTTCTGGCGTGTCCGGCAGGTGTTTGCAGTCTGTCCATGACGTGGTTCCGGCATGCCCTCCAGGTGATTCTGGAGTGTCCACCAAGTGGTTTTGGCATAGCCGGCATATGATTTTGGACTGTCAGGCAGGTGGTTCCGGCATGTCCAGCAGGTGTTTCCGGCGAGTTCGGCAGTTGCTTCCAGTCTCTCCGGCATGTGGTTCTGGCACCTCTGAGAGGTGGTTCCGGCATGCCCGGCAGCTGATACCGGAGTGTCTGCCGAGTGGTTGTGGCGTAGCCGGCAGGTGATTTTGGCGTGTCCGGCAGGTGGTTCTGGCGAGTCAAGCAGGTGGTCCCGGCGTGTGCGGCAGGTGATTCCGGTCTGTCCTGGAGGTGGTTCCGGAGTCTCTGCCGAGTGGTTCTGGCGTAGCCAGCAGGTGATTTTGGCGTGTCCGGCAGGTGGTTCTGGCGAGTCGAGCAGGTGGTTCCGGCGTGCTCAGCAGCTGCTTCCGGGGTCATTGGCACGTGGTTCTGGCATGTCTGAGAGGTGGTTCCGGCATGCCCGGCAGGTGATTCCGCAGTGTTCGCCAAGTGGTTCTGGCGTAGCCGGCAGGTGATTTTGGCTTGTCCGGCAGGTGGTTCCATCGTGCTCGGCAGGTGGTTCAGGCGTGGCCGGCAGGTGGTTCCAGTCTGTCCAGTAAGTGTTTCCAGCTTGTCCGGCACGTGGTTCTTGTACGTCTGAGAGGTGGTTTCGCCATGGCTGGCAGGTGATTCCGGACTGTCCCCCAGGTGGTTCTGGCATAGCCAGCAGTTGATATTGGCCTGTCCGGACAGTGGATCCGGCGAGTCGAGCAGGTGGCTGTGGCGTGTTCAGCAGGTGGTTCCGGCGTCTCTGGCAGGTGGTTCCGGAGTGTTTGGCAAGTGGTTCTGGTGTAGCCGGCAGGTGATTTTGCATGTGTGGCAGTGGTTCCGGCGGGTCGAGCCGGTGGTTCCCGCGTGTCCGGCAGGTGGTTGCAGTCTGTCTGGCATGTGGTTCTGAGGTGTTCGGCAGGAGGTTCTGGAACGTCTGTGAGGTTGTGCCGGCATGCCCTTCACGTGATTCCGGCTTGTGCCCCAATTGGTTCTGGTGCAGCGGGCAGGTGATTTTGGTGTGTCCTGCAGGTGGGACCGGTGAGTCAAGCAGGTGGTTCCGGCGAGTGTTTCCTGTGGTTCCAGTCTGTCCGGGAGATGGTTCCGGCCTGTCCGGCACGTGCTTCTGGCACTTCTGAGAGGTTGTGCTGGCATGCCCGGCAGGTGATTCCGGATTGTCCGCCAAGTGGTTCTGGCGTACTCGGCAGGTGATTTTGGCGTGTCCGGCAGGTGTTTCTTGCGAGTCGAGCAGGTGGCTCAGGCATGCTCAGCAGGTGCTTGCGGCGTGTCCGGCATGTGGTTCTGGTGTGTCTGAGAGCTGTTTCTGGCATGTCCGGCAGATGATTTTGGAGTGTCCACAAAGTGGTTCTGGCATACCTGGCAGGTGATTTTTGCGTGTGCGGCAGGTGGTTCTGGCGAGTCGAGCAGGTGGTTCCGGCGTGCTCGGCAGGTGCTTCCGGTGTCCTTGGCACGTGGTTCTGACATGTCTGAGAGGTGCTTCCGACATGCCCGGCAGGTGATTCCGGTGTGTTCGCCAAGTGTTTCTGGCGTAGCCGGCTGGTGATTTTGCATGTCCGGGGGTGGTTCCGGCGAGTCGCGCCGGTGGTTCCGGCGTGTCCGGCAGGTCGTTCCGGTCTGTCCGGCAGGGTGTTCTGGGGTGTGGCACGAGGTTCTGGCACGTCTGAGAGATTATGACGGCATGCCCTTCACGTGATTCCGGCTTGTCTGCCAAGTGCTTCTGGTGTAGCAGGCAGGTGATTTTGGCACGTCTGGCAGGTGTTTCTTGCGAGTCGAGCAGGTGGCTCAGGCATGCTCAGCAGGTGCTTCTGGCGTCTCCGGCAGGTTGTTCTGGTGTGTGTGAGAGCTGCTTCTGGCGTGTCTGGCAGATGATTCCGGAGTGACCACCAAGTGGTTCTGGCATACCCGGCCGGTGGTTTTTGCGTGTCAGGTAGGTGGTTCCGGCGAGTCGAGCAGGTGGTTCCAGTGTGCTCGGCAGGTGGTTCAGGCGGGTCTGGCAGGTGGTTTCAGTCTGTTCGGGGTGTGGTTCCGGCATCTCGGGCACATGGTTCTGGCACGTCTGAGATGTGGTTCTGGCAGGCCCGACAGGTGTTTCCGGAGTGTCCGCACAAGCGGTTCTGGCGTAGCTGGCAGGTGATATTGGCGTGACCGGCAGGTGCTTCCAGCAAGCCCGGCAGTTGATTCCGAAGTGTTCACCAACTGGTTGTGGCGTAGCCGGCAGGTGATTTTGGCGTGTCCAGCAGGTGGTTCTTTGGAGTGGATCAGGAACTTCCGGCCTTCTCAGCAGGTGCTTCCGCAGTCTCCAGCATGTTGTTGTGGCACCTCTGAGAGGTGGTTCCAACATGCCCGGCAGGTGATTCTGGAGTGTCCGACAAGTGGTTGTGGAGTAGCCGGCTGGTGATTTTGGCGTGTGCGGCAGGTGGTTCTGGCGAGTCAAGCAGGTGGTCCCAGCGTGTCCGGCCGGTGATTCCGGTCTGTCCAGGAGGTGGTTCCGGAGTCTCTGCCGAGTGGTTCTGGCGTAGCCGGCAGGTGATTTTGGCGTGTCCGGCAGGTGGTTCTGGCGAGTCGAGCAGGTGGTTCCGGCGTGTCCGGCAGGTGATTCCGGTCTGTCCTGGAAGTGGTTCCGGAGTCTCTGCCAAGTGGTTCTGGCGTAGCCGGCAGGTGATTTTGGCGTGACCGGCAGGTGGTTCCGGCATGCCCTCCAGGTGATTCTGGAGTGTCCACCAAGTGGTTTTGGCATAGCCGGCATATGATTTTGGACTGTCAGGCAGGTGGTTCCGGCATGTCCAGCAGGTGTTTCCGGCGAGTTCGGCAGTTGCTTCCAGTCTCTCCGGCATGTGGTTCCGGAACCTCTGAGAGGTGGTTCCGGCATGCCCGGCAGCTGATACCGGAGTGTCTGCCGAGTGGTTGTGGTGTAGCCGGCAGGTGGTTCCGGCGTGCTCGGCAGGTGCTTCCGGGGTCATTGGCACGTGGTTCTGGCATGTCTGAGAGGTGGTTCCGGCATGCCCGGCAGGTGATTCCGCAGTGTTCGCCAAGTGGTTCTGGCGTAGCCGGCAGGTGATTTTGCATGTCCGGCGGTGGTTCCGGCGGGTCGAGCCGGTGGTTCCGGCGTGTCCGGCAGGTGGTTGCGGTCTGTCCGGCAGGTGGTGCTGGGGTGTCCGCCACGTGCTTCTGGTACGTCTGAGAGGTGGTTCCAGCATGCCCGGCAGGTCATCCCGGAGAGTTCTCCAAGTGGTTCTGGTGTACCCCGCAGGTGATTTTGGCGTGTCCGGCAGGTGGTTCCATCGTGCTCGGCAGGTGGTTCAGGCGTGGCCGGCAGGTGGTTCCAGTCTGTCCAGTAAGTGTTTCCAGCTTGTCCGGCACGTGGTTCTTGTACGTCTGAGAGGTGGTTCCGCCATGGCTGGCAGGTGATTCCGGACTGTCCCCCAGGTGGTTCTGGCATAGCCAGCAGTTGATATTGGCCTGTCCGGCCGGTGGATCCGGCGAGTCGAGCAGGTGGCTGTGGCGTGTTCAGCAGGTGGTTCCGGCGTGTTTGGCAGGTGGTTCCGTTCTGTCCGATAGGTCGTTCCGGCATGTCCGGCACGTGCTTCTGGAACGTGTGAGAGGTGGTTCTGGCATGCCGGGCAGGTGATTCTGGAGTGTCGGGTAAGTGGTTCTGGTGTAGCCGAAAGTTCATTTTGGCGTGTCCAGCTCGTGGGTCATGCGAGTCCAGCAGGTGGTTCCGGAGTGCTCGGCAGGTGGTTCCAGTCTGTCCAGGGCGTGGTTCCAGCGTGTCCGGCTCGTGGTTCCGTTACATCTGAGAGGTGGTTCCGGCATGCCCGGCAGGTGATTCCGGAGTGTTTGCCAAGTGGTTCTGGTGTAGCCGGCAGGTGATTTTGCATGTGTGGCAGTGGTTCCGGCGGGTCGAGCCGGTGGTTCCCGTGTGTCCGGCAGGTGGTTGCAGTCTGTCTGGCAGGTGGTTCTGAGGTGTCCGGCAGGAGGTTCTGGCACGTCTGTGAGGTTGTGTCGGCATGCCCTTCACGTGATTCCGGCTTGTGCCCCAAGTGGTTCTGGTGTAGTGGGCAGGTGATTTTGGTGTGTCCTGCAGGTGGGACCGGTGAGTCAAGCAGGTGGTTCCGGCGAGTGTTTCCTGTGGTTCCAGTCTGTCCGGGAGATGGTTCCGGCCTGTCCGGCACGTGCTTCTGGCACTTCTGAGAGGTTGTGCTGGCATGCCCGGCAGGTGATTCCGGAGTGTCCGCCAAGTGGTTCTGGCGTAGCCAGCAGGTGATTTTGGCGTGTCCGGCAGGTGGTTCTGGTACGTCTCAGAGGTGGTTCCACATGCCCAACAGGTGATTCCGGACTCTCTGCCACATGGTTCTGGCACGTCTGAGAGGTGGTTCCAGCATGCCCGGCAGGTCATCCCAGAGAGTCCTCCAAGTGGTTGTGGAGTAGCCCGCAGGTGATTTTGGCGTGTCCGGCAGGTGGTTCCGTCGTGCTCGGCAGGTGGTTCAGGCGTGGCCGGCAGGTGGTTCCAGTCTGTCCAGTACGTGTTTCCAGATTGTCCGGCACGTGGTTCTGGTGCGTCTGAGAGGTGGTTCCGCCATGGCTGGCAGGTGATTCCGGACTGTCCCCCAGGTGGTTCTCGCACAGCCAGCTGTTGATTTTGGCCTGTCTGGCAGGTGGTTCCGGCAAGGGGAGCAGGTGGCTCTGGCGTGCTCGGCAGGTGGTTCCGGCATGTCAGGCAGGTGGTTCCGGTCTGTCCCGTAGGTCGTTCCGGCATGTCCGGCACGTGCTTCTGGCACTTCTGAGAGGTTGTGCTGGCATGCCCGGCAGGTGATTCCGGAGTGTCCGCCAAGTGGTTCTGGCGTACTCGGCAGGTGATTTTGGCGTGTCCGGCAGGTGTTTCTTGCGAGTCGAGCAGGTGGATCAGGCATGCTCAGCAGGTGCTTCCGGCGTGTCCGGCATGTGGTTCTGGTGTGTCTGAGAGCTGTTTCTGGCATGTCCGGCAGATGATTTCGGAGTGTCCACAAAGTGGTTCTGGCATACCTGTCAGGTGATTTTGGCGTGTGCGGCAGGTGGTTCTGGCGAGTCGAGCAGGTGGTTCCGGCGTGCTCGGCAGGTGCTTCCGGTGTCCTTGGCACGTGGTTCTGACATGTCTGAGAGGTGCTTCCGACATGCCCGGCAGGTGATTCCGGTGTGTTCGCCAAATGTTTCTGGCGTAGCCGGCAGGTGATTTTGCATGTCCAGGAGTGGTTCCGGCGAGTCGCGCCGGTGGTTCCGGCGTGTCCGGCAGGTGGTTCCGGTCTGTCCGGCAGGGTGTTCTGGGGTGTCCGGCACGAGGTTCTGGCACGTCTGAGAGATTGTGACGGCATGCCCTTCACGTGATTCCGGCTTGTCTGCCAAGTGCTTCTGGTGTAGCAGGCACGTGATTTTGGCACGTCTGGCAGGTGTTTCTTGCGAGTCGAGCAGGTGGCTCAGGCATGCTCAGCAGGTGCTTCTGGCGTCTCCGGCAGGTTGTTCTGGTGTGTCTGAGAGCTGCTTCTGGCATGTCTGGCAGATGATTCCGGAGTGACCACCAAGTGGTTCTGGCATACCCGGCCGGTGGTTTTTGCGTGTCAGGTAGGTGGTTCCGGCGAGTCGAGCAGGTGGTTCCAGTGTGCTCGGCAGGTGGTTCAGGCGGGTCTGGCAGGTGGTTTCAGTCTGTTCGGGGTGTGGTTCCGGCATCTCGGGCACATGGTTCTGGCACGTCTGAGATGTGGTTCTGGCAGGCCCGACAGGTGTTTCCGGAGTGTCCGCCAAGCGGTTCTGGCGTAGCTGGCAGGTGATATTGGCGTGACCGGCAGGTGCTTCCAGCAAGCCCGGCAGTTGATTCCGAAGTGTTCACCAACTGGTTGTGGCGTAGCCGGCAGGTGATTTTGGCGTGTCCAGCAGGTGGTTCTGTGGAGTGGATCAGGAACTTCCGGCCTTCTCAGCAGGTGCTTCCGCAGTCTCAAGCATGTTGTTGTGGCACCTCTGAGAGGTGGTTCCAACATGCCCGGCAGGTGATTCTGGAGTGTCCGACAAGTGGTTGTGGAGTAGCCGGCTGGTGATTTTGGCGTGTGCGGCAGGTGGTTCTGGCGAGTCAAGCAGGTGGTCCCGGCGTTTCAGGCAGGTGATTCCGGTCTGTCCTGGAGGTGGTTCCGGAGTCTCTGCCGAGTGGTTCTGGCGTAGCCGGCAGGTGATTTTGGCGTGTCCGGCAGGTGGTTCTGGCGAGTCGAGCAGGTGGTTCCGGCGTGTCCGGCAGGTGATTCCGGTCTGTCCTGGAGGTGGTTCCGGAGTCTCTGCCGAGTGGTTCTGGCGTAGCCGGCAGGTGATTTTGGCGTGACCGGCAGGTGGTTCCGGCAAGCGCGGCAGGTGATTCCGAAGTGTTCACCAACTGGTTGTGGCGTAGCCGGCAGGTGATTTTGGCGTGTCCGGCAGGTGGTTCTGGCGAGTCGAGAAGGTGGTTCTGGAGTGTCCGGCAGGTGTTTGCAGTCTCTCCATGACGTGGTTCCGGCATGCCCTCCAGGTGATTCTGGAGTGTCCACCAAGTGGTTTTGGCATAGCCGGCATAAGATTTTGGACTGTCAGGCAGGTGGTTCCGGCATGTCCAGCAGGTGTTTCCGGCGAGTTCGGCAGTTGCTTCCAGTCTCTCCGGCATGTGGTTCTGGCACCTCTGAGAGGTGGTTCCGGCATGCCCGGCAGCTGATACCGGAGTGTCTGCCGAGTGGTTGTGGCGTAGCCGGCAGGGGATTTGGGCGTGTCCGGCAGGTGGTTCTGGCGAGTCGAGCAGGTGGTTCCGGCGTGCTCGGCAGGTGCTTCCGGGGTCATTGGCACGTGGTTCTGGCATGTCTGAGAGGTGGTTCCGGCATGCCCGGCAGGTGTTTGCGCAGTGTTGGCCAAGTGGTTCTGGCGTAGCCGGCAGGTGATTTTGCATGTCCGGCGGTGGTTCCGGCGAGTCGCGCCGGTGGTTCCGGCGTGTCCGGCAGGTCGTTCCGGTCTGTCCGGCAGGGTGTTCTGGGGTGTGGCACGAGGTTCTGGCACGTCTGAGAGATTATGACGGCATGCCCTTCACGTGATTCCGGCTTGTCTGCCAAGTGCTTCTGGTGTAGCAGGCAGGTGATTTTGGCACGTCTGGCAGGTGTTTCTTGCGAGTCGAGCAGGTGGCTCAGGCATGCTCAGCAGGTGCTTCTGGCGTCTCCGGCAGGTTGTTCTGGTGTGTGTGAGAGCTGCTTCTGGCGTGTCTGGCAGATGATTCCGGAGTGACCACCAAGTGGTTCTGGCATACCCGGCCGGTGGTTTTTGCGTGTCAGGTAGGTGGTTCCGGCGAGTCGAGCAGGTGGTTCCAGTGTGCTCGGCAGGTGGTTCAGGCGGGTCTGGCAGGTGGTTTCAGTCTGTTCGGGGTGTGGTTCCGGCATCTCGGGCACATGGTTCTGGCACGTCTGAGATGTGGTTCTGGCAGGCCCGACAGGTGTTTCCGGAGTGTCCGCACAAGCGGTTCTGGCGTAGCTGGCAGGTGATATTGGCGTGACCGGCAGGTGCTTCCAGCAAGCCCGGCAGTTGATTCCGAAGTGTTCACCAACTGGTTGTGGCGTAGCCGGCAGGTGATTTTGGCGTGTCCAGCAGGTGGTTCTTTGGAGTGGATCAGGAACTTCCGGCCTTCTCAGCAGGTGCTTCCGCAGTCTCCAGCATGTTGTTGTGGCACCTCTGAGAGGTGGTTCCAACATGCCCGGCAGGTGATTCTGGAGTGTCCGACAAGTGGTTGTGGAGTAGCCGGCTGGTGATTTTGGCGTGTGCGGCAGGTGGTTCTGGCGAGTCAAGCAGGTGGTCCCAGCGTGTCCGGCCGGTGATTCCGGTCTGTCCAGGAGGTGGTTCCGGAGTCTCTGCCGAGTGGTTCTGGCGTAGCCGGCAGGTGATTTTGGCGTGTCCGGCAGGTGGTTCTGGCGAGTCGAGCAGGTGGTTCCGGCGTGTCCGGCAGGTGATTCCGGTCTGTCCTGGAAGTGGTTCCGGAGTCTCTGCCAAGTGGTTCTGGCGTAGCCGGCAGGTGATTTTGGCGTGACCGGCAGGTGGTTCCGGCATGCCCTCCAGGTGATTCTGGAGTGTCCACCAAGTGGTTTTGGCATAGCCGGCATATGATTTTGGACTGTCAGGCAGGTGGTTCCGGCATGTCCAGCAGGTGTTTCCGGCGAGTTCGGCAGTTGCTTCCAGTCTCTCCGGCATGTGGTTCTGGCACCTCTGAGAGGTGGTTCCGGCATGCCCGGCAGCTGATACCGGAGTGTCTGCCGAGTGGTTGTGGCGTAGCCGGCAGGTGATTTTGGCGTGTCCGGCAGGTGGTTCTGGCGAGTCAAGCAGGTGGTCCCGGCGTGTGCGGCAGGTGATTCCGGTCTGTCCTGGAGGTGGTTCCGGAGTCTCTGCCGAGTGGTTCTGGCGTAGCCAGCAGGTGATTTTGGCGTGTCCGGCAGGTGGTTCTGGCGAGTCGAGCAGGTGGTTCCGGCGTGCTCAGCAGCTGCTTCCGGGGTCATTGGCACGTGGTTCTGGCATGTCTGAGAGGTGGTTCCGGCATGCCCGGCAGGTGATTCCGCAGTGTTCGCCAAGTGGTTCTGGCGTAGCCGGCAGGTGATTTTGGCTTGTCCGGCAGGTGGTTCCATCGTGCTCGGCAGGTGGTTCAGGCGTGGCCGGCAGGTGGTTCCAGTCTGTCCAGTAAGTGTTTCCAGCTTGTCCGGCACGTGGTTCTTGTACGTCTGAGAGGTGGTTTCGCCATGGCTGGCAGGTGATTCCGGACTGTCCCCCAGGTGGTTCTGGCATAGCCAGCAGTTGATATTGGCCTGTCCGGACAGTGGATCCGGCGAGTCGAGCAGGTGGCTGTGGCGTGTTCAGCAGGTGGTTCCGGCGTCTCTGGCAGGTGGTTCCGGAGTGTTTGGCAAGTGGTTCTGGTGTAGCCGGCAGGTGATTTTGCATGTGTGGCAGTGGTTCCGGCGGGTCGAGCCGGTGGTTCCCGCGTGTCCGGCAGGTGGTTGCAGTCTGTCTGGCATGTGGTTCTGAGGTGTTCGGCAGGAGGTTCTGGAACGTCTGTGAGGTTGTGCCGGCATGCCCTTCACGTGATTCCGGCTTGTGCCCCAATTGGTTCTGGTGCAGCGGGCAGGTGATTTTGGTGTGTCCTGCAGGTGGGACCGGTGAGTCAAGCAGGTGGTTCCGGCGAGTGTTTCCTGTGGTTCCAGTCTGTCCGGGAGATGGTTCCGGCCTGTCCGGCACGTGCTTCTGGCACTTCTGAGAGGTTGTGCTGGCATGCCCGGCAGGTGATTCCGGAGTGTCCGCCAAGTGGTTCTGGCGTAGCCAGCAGGTGATTTTGGCGTGTGCGGCAGGTGGTTCTGGCGAGTCAAGCAGGTGGTCCCGGCGTGTCCGGCAGGTGATTCCGGTCTGTCCTGGAGGTGGTTCCGGAGTCTCTGCCGAGTGGTTCTGGCGTAGCCGGCAGGTGATTTTGGCTTGACTGGCAGGTGGTTCCGGCAAGCGCGGCAGGTGATTCCGAAGTGTTCACCAACTGGTTGTGGCGTAGCCGGCATGTGATTTTGGCGTGTCCTGCAGGTGGTTCTGGCGAGTCAAGAAGGTGGTTCTGGCGTGTCCGGCAGGTGTTTGCAGTCTGTCCATGACGTGGTTCCGGCATGCCCTCCAGGTGATTCTGGAGTGTCCACCAAGTGGTTTTGGCATAGCCGGCATATGATTTTGGACTGTCAGGCAGGTGGTTCCGGCATGTCCAGCAGGTGTTTCCGGCGAGTTCGGCAGTTGCTTCCAGTCTCTCCGGCATGTGGTTCTGGCACCTCTGAGAGGTGGTTCCGGCATGCCCGGCAGCTGATACCGGAGTGTCTGCCGAGTGGTTGTGGCGTAGCCGGCAGGTGATTTTGGCGTGTCCGGCAGGTGGTTCTGGCGAGTCAAGCAGGTGGTCCCGGCGTGTGCGGCAGGTGATTCCGGTCTGTCCTGGAGGTGGTTCCGGAGTCTCTGCCGAGTGGTTCTGGCGTAGCCAGCAGGTGATTTTGGCGTGTCCGGCAGGTGGTTCTGGCGAGTCGAGCAGGTGGTTCCGGCGTGCTCAGCAGCTGCTTCCGGGGTCATTGGCACGTGGTTCTGGCATGTCTGAGAGGTGGTTCCGGCATGCCCGGCAGGTGATTCCGCAGTGTTCGCCAAGTGGTTCTGGCGTAGCCGGAAGGTGATTTTGGCTTGTCCGGCAGGTGGTTCCATCGTGCTCGGCAGGTGGTTCAGGCGTGGCCGGCAGGTGGTTCCAGTCTGTCCAGTAAGTGTTTCCAGCTTGTCCGGCACGTGGTTCTTGTACGTCTGAGAGGTGGTTTCGCCATGGCTGGCAGGTGATTCCGGACTGTCCCCCAGGTGGTTCTGGCATAGCCAGCAGTTGATATTGGCCTGTCCGGACAGTGGATCCGGCGAGTCGAGCAGGTGGCTGTGGCGTGTTCAGCAGGTGGTTCCGGCGTCTCTGGCAGGTGGTTCCGGAGTGTTTGCCAAGTGGTTCTGGTGTAGCCGGCAGGTGATTTTGCATGTGTGGCAGTGGTTCCGGCGGGTCGAGCCGGTGGTTCCCGCGTGTCCGGCAGGTGGTTGCAGTCTGTCTGGCATGTGGTTCCGAGGTGTTCGGCAGGAGGTTCTGGAACGTCTGTGAGGTTGTGCCGGCATGCCCTTCACGTGATTCCGGCTTGTGCCCCAATTGGTTCTGGTGCAGCGGGCAGGTGATTTTGGTGTGTCCTGCAGGTGGGACCGGTGAGTCAAGCAGGTGGTTCCGGCGAGTGTTTCCTGTGGTTCCAGTCTGTCCGGGAGATGGTTCCGGCCTGTCCGGCACGTGCTTCTGGCACTTCTGAGAGGTTGTGCTGGCATGCCCGGCAGGTGATTCCGGATTGTCCGCCAAGTGGTTCTGGCGTACTCGGCAGGTGATTTTGGCGTGTCCGGCAGGTGTTTCTTGCGAGTCGAGCAGGTGGCTCAGGCATGCTCAGCAGGTGCTTGCGGCGTGTCTGGCATGTGGTTCTGGTGTGTCTGAGAGCTGTTTCTGGCATGTCCGGCAGATGATTTCGGAGTGTCCACAAAGTGGTTCTGGCATACCTGGCAGGTGATTTTTGCGTGTGCGGCAGGTGGTTCTGGCGAGTCGAGCAGGTGGTTCCGGCGTGCTCGGCAGGTGCTTCCGGTGTCCTTGGCACGTGGTTCTGACATGTCTGAGAGGTGCTTCCGACATGCCCGGCAGGTGATTCCGGTGTGTTCGCCAAGTGTTTCTGGCGTAGCCGGCTGGTGATTTTGCATGTCCGGGGGTGGTTCCGGCGAGTCGCGCCGGTGGTTCCGGCGTGTCCGGCAGGTCGTTCCGGTCTGTCCGGCAGGGTGTTCTGGGGTGTGGCACGAGGTTCTGGCACGTCTGAGAGATTATGACGGCATGCCCTTCACGTGATTCCGGCTTGTCTGCCAAGTGCTTCTGGTGTAGCAGGCAGGTGATTTTGGCACGTCTGGCAGGTGTTTCTTGCGAGTCGAGCAGGTGGCTCAGGCATGCTCAGCAGGTGCTTCTGGCGTCTCCGGCAGGTTGTTCTGGTGTGTGTGAGAGCTGCTTCTGGCGTGTCTGGCAGATGATTCCGGAGTGACCACCAAGTGGTTCTGGCATACCCGGCCGGTGGCTTTTGCGTGTCAGGTAGGTGGTTCCGGCGAGTCGAGCAGGTGGTTCCAGTGTGCTCGGCAGGTGGTTCAGGCGGGTCTGGCAGGTGGTTTCAGTCTGTTCGGGGTGTGGTTCCGGCATCTCGGGCACATGGTTCTGGCACGTCTGAGATGTGGTTCTGGCAGGCCCGACAGGTGTTTCCGGAGTGTCCGCACAAGCGGTTCTGGCGTAGCTGGCAGGTGATATTGGCGTGACCGGCAGGTGCTTCCAGCAAGCCCGGCAGTTGATTCCGAAGTGTTCACCAACTGGTTGTGGCGTAGCCGGCAGGTGATTTTGGCGTGTCCAGCAGGTGGTTCTTTGGAGTGGATCAGGAACTTCCGGCCTTCTCAGCAGGTGCTTCCGCAGTCTCCAGCATGTTGTTGTGGCACCTCTGAGAGGTGGTTCCAACATGCCCGGCAGGTGATTCTGGAGTGTCCGACAAGTGGTTGTGGAGTAGCCGGCTGGTGATTTTGGCGTGTGCGGCAGGTGGTTCTGGCGAGTCAAGCAGGTGGTCCCAGCGTGTCCGGCCGGTGATTCCGGTCTGTCCAGGAGGTGGTTCCGGAGTCTCTGCCGAGTGGTTCTGGCGTAGCCGGCAGGTGATTTTGGCGTGTCCGGCAGGTGGTTCTGGCGAGTCGAGCAGGTGGTTCCGGCGTGTCCGGCAGGTGATTCCGGTCTGTCCTGGAAGTGGTTCCGGAGTCTCTGCCAAGTGGTTCTGGCGTAGCCGGCAGGTGATTTTGGCGTGACCGGCAGGTGGTTCCGGCATGCCCTCCAGGTGATTCTGGAGTGTCCACCAAGTGGTTTTGGCATAGCCGGCATATGATTTTGGACTGTCAGGCAGGTGGTTCCGGCATGTCCAGCAGGTGTTTCCGGCGAGTTCGGCAGTTGCTTCCAGTCTCTCCGGCATGTGGTTCCGGAACCTCTGAGAGGTGGTTCCGGCATGCCCGGCAGCTGATACCGGAGTGTCTGCCGAGTGGTTGTGGTGTAGCCGGCAGGTGGTTCCGGCGTGCTCGGCAGGTGCTTCCGGGGTCATTGGCACGTGGTTCTGGCATGTCTGAGAGGTGGTTCCGGCATGCCCGGCAGGTGATTCCGCAGTGTTCGCCAAGTGGTTCTGGCGTAGCCGGCAGGTGATTTTGCATGTCCGGCGGTGGTTCCGGCGGGTCGAGCCGGTGGTTCCGGCGTGTCCGGCAGGTGGTTGCGGTCTGTCCGGCAGGTGGTGCTGGGGTGTCCGCCACGTGCTTCTGGTACGTCTGAGAGGTGGTTCCAGCATGCCCGGCAGGTCATCCCGGAGAGTTCTCCAAGTGGTTCTGGTGTACCCCGCAGGTGATTTTGGCGTGTCCGGCAGGTGGTTCCATCGTGCTCGGCAGGTGGTTCAGGCGTGGCCGGCAGGTGGTTCCAGTCTGTCCAGTAAGTGTTTCCAGCTTGTCCGGCACGTGGTTCTTGTACGTCTGAGAGGTGGTTCCGCCATGGCTGGCAGGTGATTCCGGACTGTCCCCCAGGTGGTTCTGGCATAGCCAGCAGTTGATATTGGCCTGTCCGGCCGGTGGATCCGGCGAGTCGAGCAGGTGGCTGTGGCGTGTTCAGCAGGTGGTTCCGGCGTGTTTGGCAGGTGGTTCCGTTCTGTCCGATAGGTCGTTCCGGCATGTCCGGCACGTGCTTCTGGAACGTGTGAGAGGTGGTTCTGGCATGCCGGGCAGGTGATTCTGGAGTGTCGGGTAAGTGGTTCTGGTGTAGCCGAAAGTTCATTTTGGCGTGTCCAGCTCGTGGGTCATGCGAGTCCAGCAGGTGGTTCCGGAGTGCTCGGCAGGTGGTTCCAGTCTGTCCAGGGCGTGGTTCCAGCGTGTCCGGCTCGTGGTTCCGTTACATCTGAGAGGTGGTTCCGGCATGCCCGGCAGGTGATTCCGGAGTGTTTGCCAAGTGGTTCTGGTGTAGCCGGCAGGTGATTTTGCATGTGTGGCAGTGGTTCCGGCGGGTCGAGCCGGTGGTTCCCGTGTGTCCGGCAGGTGGTTGCAGTCTGTCTGGCAGGTGGTTCTGAGGTGTCCGGCAGGAGGTTCTGGCACGTCTGTGAGGTTGTGTCGGCATGCCCTTCACGTGATTCCGGCTTGTGCCCCAAGTGGTTCTGGTGTAGTGGGCAGGTGATTTTGGTGTGTCCTGCAGGTGGGACCGGTGAGTCAAGCAGGTGGTTCCGGCGAGTGTTTCCTGTGGTTCCAGTCTGTCCGGGAGATGGTTCCGGCCTGTCCGGCACGTGCTTCTGGCACTTCTGAGAGGTTGTGCTGGCATGCCCGGCAGGTGATTCCGGAGTGTCCGCCAAGTGGTTCTGGCGTAGCCAGCAGGTGATTTTGGCGTGTCCGGCAGGTGGTTCTGGTACGTCTCAGAGGTGGTTCCACATGCCCAACAGGTGATTCCGGACTCTCTGCCACATGGTTCTGGCACGTCTGAGAGGTGGTTCCAGCATGCCCGGCAGGTCATCCCAGAGAGTCCTCCAAGTGGTTGTGGAGTAGCCCGCAGGTGATTTTGGCGTGTCCGGCAGGTGGTTCCGTCGTGCTCGGCAGGTGGTTCAGGCGTGGCCGGCAGGTGGTTCCAGTCTGTCCAGTACGTGTTTCCAGATTGTCCGGCACGTGGTTCTGGTGCGTCTGAGAGGTGGTTCCGCCATGGCTGGCAGGTGATTCCGGACTGTCCCCCAGGTGGTTCTCGCACAGACAGCTGTTGATTTTGGCCTGTCTGGCAGGTGGTTCCGGCAAGGGGAGCAGGTGGCTCTGGCGTGCTCGGCAGGTGGTTCCGGCATGTCAGGCAGGTGGTTCCGGTCTGTCCCGTAGGTCGTTCCGGCATGTCCGGCACGTGCTTCTGGCACTTCTGAGAGGTTGTGCTGGCATGCCCGGCAGGTGATTCCGGAGTGTCCGCCAAGTGGTTCTGGCGTACTCGGCAGGTGATTTTGGCGTGTCCGGCAGGTGTTTCTTGCGAGTCGAGCAGGTGGATCAGGCATGCTCAGCAGGTGCTTCCGGCGTGTCCGGCATGTGGTTCTGGTGTGTCTGAGAGCTGTTTCTGGCATGTCCGGCAGATGATTTCGGAGTGTCCACAAAGTGGTTCTGGCATACCTGTCAGGTGATTTTTGCGTGTGCGGCAGGTGGTTCTGGCGAGTCGAGCAGGTGGTTCCGGCGTGCTCGGCAGGTGCTTCCGGTGTCCTTGGCACGTGGTTCTGACATGTCTGAGAGGTGCTTCCGACATGCCCGGCAGGTGATTCCGGTGTGTTCGCCAAATGTTTCTGGCGTAGCCGGCAGGTGATTTTGCATGTCCAGGAGTGGTTCCGGCGAGTCGCGCCGGTGGTTCCGGCGTGTCCGGCAGGTGGTTCCGGTCTGTCCGGCAGGGTGTTCTGGGGTGTCCGGCACGAGGTTCTGGCACGTCTGAGAGATTGTGACGGCATGCCCTTCACGTGATTCCGGCTTGTCTGCCAAGTGCTTCTGGTGTAGCAGGCACGTGATTTTGGCACGTCTGGCAGGTGTTTCTTGCGAGTCGAGCAGGTGGCTCAGGCATGCTCAGCAGGTGCTTCTGGCGTCTCCGGCAGGTTGTTCTGGTGTGTGTGAGAGCTGCTTCTGGCGTGTCTGGCAGATGATTCCGGAGTGACCACCAAGTGGTTCTGGCATACCCGGCCGGTGGTTTTTGCGTGTCAGGTAGGTGGTTCCGGCGAGTCGAGCAGGTGGTTCCAGTGTGCTCGGCAGGTGGTTCAGGCGGGTCTGGCAGGTGGTTTCAGTCTGTTCGGGGTGTGGTTCCGGCATCTCGGGCACATGGTTCTGGCACGTCTGAGATGTGGTTCTGGCAGGCCCGACAGGTGTTTCCGGAGTGTCCGCCAAGCGGTTCTGGCGTAGCTGGCAGGTGATATTGGCGTGACCGGCAGGTGCTTCCAGCAAGCCTGGCAGTTGATTCCGAAGTGTTCACCAACTGGTTGTGGCGTAGCCGGCAGGTGATTTTGGCGTGTCCAGCAGGTGGTTCTGTGGAGTGGATCAGGAACTTCCGGCCTTCTCAGCAGGTGCTTCCGCAGTCTCAAGCATGTTGTTGTGGCACCTCTGAGAGGTGGTTCCAACATGCCCGGCAGGTGATTCTGGAGTGTCCGACAAGTGGTTGTGGAGTAGCCGGCTGGTGATTTTGGCGTGTGCGGCAGGTGGTTCTGGCGAGTCAAGCAGGTGGTCCCGGCGTGTCCGGCAGGTGATTCCGGTCTGTCCTGGAGGTGGTTCCGGAGTCTCTGCCGAGTGGTTCTGGCGTAGCCGGCAGGTGATTTTGGCTTGACTGGCAGGTGGTTCCGGCAAGCGCGGCAGGTGATTCCGAAGTGTTCACCAACTGGTTGTGGCGTAGCCGGCATGTGATTTTGGCGTGTCCTGCAGGTGGTTCTGGCGAGTCAAGAAGGTGGTTCTGGCGTGTCCGGCAGGTGTTTGCAGTCTGTCCATGACGTGGTTCCGGCATGCCCTCCAGGTGATTCTGGAGTGTCCACCAAGTGGTTTTGGCATAGCCGGCATATGATTTTGGACTGTCAGGCAGGTGGTTCCGGCATGTCCAGCAGGTGTTTCCGGCGAGTTCGGCAGTTGCTTCCAGTCTCTCCGGCATGTGGTTCTGGCACCTCTGAGAGGTGGTTCCGGCATGCCCGGCAGCTGATACCGGAGTGTCTGCCGAGTGGTTGTGGCGTAGCCGGCAGGTGATTTTGGCGTGTCCGGCAGGTGGTTCTGGCGAGTCAAGCAGGTGGTCCCGGCGTGTGCGGCAGGTGATTCCGGTCTGTCCTGGAGGTGGTTCCGGAGTCTCTGCCGAGTGGTTCTGGCGTAGCCAGCAGGTGATTTTGGCGTGTCCGGCAGGTGGTTCTGGCGAGTCGAGCAGGTGGTTCCGGCGTGCTCAGCAGCTGCTTCCGGGGTCATTGGCACGTGGTTCTGGCATGTCTGAGAGGTGGTTCCGGCATGCCCGGCAGGTGATTCCGCAGTGTTCGCCAAGTGGTTCTGGCGTAGCCGGCAGGTGATTTTGGCTTGTCCGGCAGGTGGTTCCATCGTGCTCGGCAGGTGGTTCAGGCGTGGCCGGCAGGTGGTTCCAGTCTGTCCAGTAAGTGTTTCCAGCTTGTCCGGCACGTGGTTCTTGTACGTCTGAGAGGTGGTTTCGCCATGGCTGGCAGGTGATTCCGGACTGTCCCCCAGGTGGTTCTGGCATAGCCAGCAGTTGATATTGGCCTGTCCGGACAGTGGATCCGGCGAGTCGAGCAGGTGGCTGTGGCGTGTTCAGCAGGTGGTTCCGGCGTCTCTGGCAGGTGGTTCCGGAGTGTTTGCCAAGTGGTTCTGGTGTAGCCGGCAGGTGATTTTGCATGTGTGGCAGTGGTTCCGGCGGGTCGAGCCGGTGGTTCCCGCGTGTCCGGCAGGTGGTTGCAGTCTGTCTGGCATGTGGTTCCGAGGTGTTCGGCAGGAGGTTCTGGAACGTCTGTGAGGTTGTGCCGGCATGCCCTTCACGTGATTCCGGCTTGTGCCCCAATTGGTTCTGGTGCAGCGGGCAGGTGATTTTGGTGTGTCCTGCAGGTGGGACCGGTGAGTCAAGCAGGTGGTTCCGGCGAGTGTTTCCTGTGGTTCCAGTCTGTCCGGGAGATGGTTCCGGCCTGTCCGGCACGTGCTTCTGGCACTTCTGAGAGGTTGTGCTGGCATGCCCGGCAGGTGATTCCGGATTGTCCGCCAAGTGGTTCTGGCGTACTCGGCAGGTGATTTTGGCGTGTCCGGCAGGTGTTTCTTGCGAGTCGAGCAGGTGGCTCAGGCATGCTCAGCAGGTGCTTGCGGCGTGTCCGGCATGTGGTTCTGGTGTGTCTGAGAGCTGTTTCTGGCATGTCCGGCAGATGATTTCGGAGTGTCCACAAAGTGGTTCTGGCATACCTGGCAGGTGATTTTTGCGTGTGCGGCAGGTGGTTCTGGCGAGTCGAGCAGGTGGTTCCGGCGTGCTCGGCAGGTGCTTCCGGTGTCCTTGGCACGTGGTTCTGACATGTCTGAGAGGTGCTTCCGACATGCCCGGCAGGTGATTCCGGTGTGTTCGCCAAGTGTTTCTGGCGTAGCCGGCTGGTGATTTTGCATGTCCGGGGGTGGTTCCGGCGAGTCGCGCCGGTGGTTCCGGCGTGTCCGGCAGGTCGTTCCGGTCTGTCCGGCAGGGTGTTCTGGGGTGTGGCACGAGGTTCTGGCACGTCTGAGAGATTATGACGGCATGCCCTTCACGTGATTCCGGCTTGTCTGCCAAGTGCTTCTGGTGTAGCAGGCAGGTGATTTTGGCACGTCTGGCAGGTGTTTCTTGCGAGTCGAGCAGGTGGCTCAGGCATGCTCAGCAGGTGCTTCTGGCGTCTCCGGCAGGTTGTTCTGGTGTGTGTGAGAGCTGCTTCTGGCGTGTCTGGCAGATGATTCCGGAGTGACCACCAAGTGGTTCTGGCATACCCGGCCGGTGGTTTTTGCGTGTCAGGTAGGTGGTTCCGGCGAGTCGAGCAGGTGGTTCCAGTGTGCTCGGCAGGTGGTTCAGGCGGGTCTGGCAGGTGGTTTCAGTCTGTTCGGGGTGTGGTTCCGGCATCTCGGGCACATGGTTCTGGCACGTCTGAGATGTGGTTCTGGCAGGCCCGACAGGTGTTTCCGGAGTGTCCGCACAAGCGGTTCTGGCGTAGCTGGCAGGTGATATTGGCGTGACCGGCAGGTGCTTCCAGCAAGCCCGGCAGTTGATTCCGAAGTGTTCACCAACTGGTTGTGGCGTAGCCGGCAGGTGATTTTGGCGTGTCCAGCAGGTGGTTCTTTGGAGTGGATCAGGAACTTCCGGCCTTCTCAGCAGGTGCTTCCGCAGTCTCCAGCATGTTGTTGTGGCACCTCTGAGAGGTGGTTCCAACATGCCCGGCAGGTGATTCTGGAGTGTCCGACAAGTGGTTGTGGAGTAGCCGGCTGGTGATTTTGGCGTGTGCGGCAGGTGGTTCTGGCGAGTCAAGCAGGTGGTCCCAGCGTGTCCGGCCGGTGATTCCGGTCTGTCCAGGAGGTGGTTCCGGAGTCTCTGCCGAGTGGTTCTGGCGTAGCCGGCAGGTGATTTTGGCGTGTCCGGCAGGTGGTTCTGGCGAGTCGAGCAGGTGGTTCCGGCGTGTCCGGCAGGTGATTCCGGTCTGTCCTGGAAGTGGTTCCGGAGTCTCTGCCAAGTGGTTCTGGCGTAGCCGGCAGGTGATTTTGGCGTGACCGGCAGGTGGTTCCGGCATGCCCTCCAGGTGATTCTGGAGTGTCCACCAAGTGGTTTTGGCATAGCCGGCATATGATTTTGGACTGTCAGGCAGGTGGTTCCGGCATGTCCAGCAGGTGTTTCCGGCGAGTTCGGCAGTTGCTTCCAGTCTCTCCGGCATGTGGTTCCGGAACCTCTGAGAGGTGGTTCCGGCATGCCCGGCAGCTGATACCGGAGTGTCTGCCGAGTGGTTGTGGTGTAGCCGGCAGGTGGTTCCGGCGTGCTCGGCAGGTGCTTCCGGGGTCATTGGCACGTGGTTCTGGCATGTCTGAGAGGTGGTTCCGGCATGCCCGGCAGGTGATTCCGCAGTGTTCGCCAAGTGGTTCTGGCGTAGCCGGCAGGTGATTTTGCATGTCCGGCGGTGGTTCCGGCGGGTCGAGCCGGTGGTTCCGGCGTGTCCGGCAGGTGGTTGCGGTCTGTCCGGCAGGTGGTGCTGGGGTGTCCGCCACGTGCTTCTGGTACGTCTGAGAGGTGGTTCCAGCATGCCCGGCAGGTCATCCCGGAGAGTTCTCCAAGTGGTTCTGGTGTACCCCGCAGGTGATTTTGGCGTGTCCGGCAGGTGGTTCCATCGTGCTCGGCAGGTGGTTCAGGCGTGGCCGGCAGGTGGTTCCAGTCTGTCCAGTAAGTGTTTCCAGCTTGTCCGGCACGTGGTTCTTGTACGTCTGAGAGGTGGTTCCGCCATGGCTGGCAGGTGATTCCGGACTGTCCCCCAGGTGGTTCTGGCATAGCCAGCAGTTGATATTGGCCTGTCCGGCCGGTGGATCCGGCGAGTCGAGCAGGTGGCTGTGGCGTGTTCAGCAGGTGGTTCCGGCGTGTTTGGCAGGTGGTTCCGTTCTGTCCGATAGGTCGTTCCGGCATGTCCGGCACGTGCTTCTGGAACGTGTGAGAGGTGGTTCTGGCATGCCGGGCAGGTGATTCTGGAGTGTCGGGTAAGTGGTTCTGGTGTAGCCGAAAGTTCATTTTGGCGTGTCCAGCTCGTGGGTCATGCGAGTCCAGCAGGTGGTTCCGGAGTGCTCGGCAGGTGGTTCCAGTCTGTCCAGGGCGTGGTTCCAGCGTGTCCGGCTCGTGGTTCCGTTACATCTGAGAGGTGGTTCCGGCATGCCCGGCAGGTGATTCCGGAGTGTTTGCCAAGTGGTTCTGGTGTAGCCGGCAGGTGATTTTGCATGTGTGGCAGTGGTTCCGGCGGGTCGAGCCGGTGGTTCCCGTGTGTCCGGCAGGTGGTTGCAGTCTGTCTGGCAGGTGGTTCTGAGGTGTCCGGCAGGAGGTTCTGGCACGTCTGTGAGGTTGTGTCGGCATGCCCTTCACGTGATTCCGGCTTGTGCCCCAAGTGGTTCTGGTGTAGTGGGCAGGTGATTTTGGTGTGTCCTGCAGGTGGGACCGGTGAGTCAAGCAGGTGGTTCCGGCGAGTGTTTCCTGTGGTTCCAGTCTGTCCGGGAGATGGTTCCGGCCTGTCCGGCACGTGCTTCTGGCACTTCTGAGAGGTTGTGCTGGCATGCCCGGCAGGTGATTCCGGAGTGTCCGCCAAGTGGTTCTGGCGTAGCCAGCAGGTGATTTTGGCGTGTCCGGCAGGTGGTTCTGGTACGTCTCAGAGGTGGTTCCACATGCCCAACAGGTGATTCCGGACTCTCTGCCACATGGTTCTGGCACGTCTGAGAGGTGGTTCCAGCATGCCCGGCAGGTCATCCCAGAGAGTCCTCCAAGTGGTTGTGGAGTAGCCCGCAGGTGATTTTGGCGTGTCCGGCAGGTGGTTCCGTCGTGCTCGGCAGGTGGTTCAGGCGTGGCCGGCAGGTGGTTCCAGTCTGTCCAGTACGTGTTTCCAGATTGTCCGGCACGTGGTTCTGGTGCGTCTGAGAGGTGGTTCCGCCATGGCTGGCAGGTGATTCCGGACTGTCCCCCAGGTGGTTCTCGCACAGCCAGCTGTTGATTTTGGCCTGTCTGGCAGGTGGTTCCGGCAAGGGGAGCAGGTGGCTCTGGCGTGCTCGGCAGGTGGTTCCGGCATGTCAGGCAGGTGGTTCCGGTCTGTCCCGTAGGTCGTTCCGGCATGTCCGGCACGTGCTTCTGGCACTTCTGAGAGGTTGTGCTGGCATGCCCGGCAGGTGATTCCGGAGTGTCCGCCAAGTGGTTCTGGCGTACTCGGCAGGTGATTT
Source organism: Equus przewalskii (assembly GCF_037783145.1). Classification (NCBI taxonomy): domain Eukaryota; kingdom Metazoa; phylum Chordata; class Mammalia; order Perissodactyla; family Equidae; genus Equus; species Equus przewalskii. The sequence continues at coordinate 120,372 of NW_027228533.1, forward strand.
TGGCGTGTCCGGCAGGTGTTTCTTGCGAGTCGAGCAGGTGGATCAGGCATGCTCAGCAGGTGCTTCCGGCGTGTCCGGCATGTGGTTCTGGTGTGTCTGAGAGCTGTTTCTGGCATGTCCGGCAGATGATTTCGGAGTGTCCACAAAGTGGTTCTGGCATACCTGTCAGGTGATTTTGGCGTGTGCGGCAGGTGGTTCTGGCGAGTCGAGCAGGTGGTTCCGGCGTGCTCGGCAGGTGCTTCCGGTGTCCTTGGCACGTGGTTCTGACATGTCTGAGAGGTGCTTCCGACATGCCCGGCAGGTGATTCCGGTGTGTTCGCCAAATGTTTCTGGCGTAGCCGGCAGGTGATTTTGCATGTCCAGGAGTGGTTCCGGCGAGTCGCGCCGGTGGTTCCGGCGTGTCCGGCAGGTGGTTCCGGTCTGTCCGGCAGGGTGTTCTGGGGTGTCCGGCACGAGGTTCTGGCACGTCTGAGAGATTGTGACGGCATGCCCTTCACGTGATTCCGGCTTGTCTGCCAAGTGCTTCTGGTGTAGCAGGCACGTGATTTTGGCACGTCTGGCAGGTGTTTCTTGCGAGTCGAGCAGGTGGCTCAGGCATGCTCAGCAGGTGCTTCTGGCGTCTCCGGCAGGTTGTTCTGGTGTGTCTGAGAGCTGCTTCTGGCATGTCTGGCAGATGATTCCGGAGTGACCACCAAGTGGTTCTGGCATACCCGGCCGGTGGTTTTTGCGTGTCAGGTAGGTGGTTCCGGCGAGTCGAGCAGGTGGTTCCAGTGTGCTCGGCAGGTGGTTCAGGCGGGTCTGGCAGGTGGTTTCAGTCTGTTCGGGGTGTGGTTCCGGCATCTCGGGCACATGGTTCTGGCACGTCTGAGATGTGGTTCTGGCAGGCCCGACAGGTGTTTCCGGAGTGTCCGCCAAGCGGTTCTGGCGTAGCTGGCAGGTGATATTGGCGTGACCGGCAGGTGCTTCCAGCAAGCCCGGCAGTTGATTCCGAAGTGTTCACCAACTGGTTGTGGCGTAGCCGGCAGGTGATTTTGGCGTGTCCAGCAGGTGGTTCTGTGGAGTGGATCAGGAACTTCCGGCCTTCTCAGCAGGTGCTTCCGCAGTCTCAAGCATGTTGTTGTGGCACCTCTGAGAGGTGGTTCCAACATGCCCGGCAGGTGATTCTGGAGTGTCCGACAAGTGGTTGTGGAGTAGCCGGCTGGTGATTTTGGCGTGTGCGGCAGGTGGTTCTGGCGAGTCAAGCAGGTGGTCCCGGCGTTTCAGGCAGGTGATTCCGGTCTGTCCTGGAGGTGGTTCCGGAGTCTCTGCCGAGTGGTTCTGGCGTAGCCGGCAGGTGATTTTGGCGTGTCCGGCAGGTGGTTCTGGCGAGTCGAGCAGGTGGTTCCGGCGTGTCCGGCAGGTGATTCCGGTCTGTCCTGGAGGTGGTTCCGGAGTCTCTGCCGAGTGGTTCTGGCGTAGCCGGCAGGTGATTTTGGCGTGACCGGCAGGTGGTTCCGGCAAGCGCGGCAGGTGATTCCGAAGTGTTCACCAACTGGTTGTGGCGTAGCCGGCAGGTGATTTTGGCGTGTCCGGCAGGTGGTTCTGGCGAGTCGAGAAGGTGGTTCTGGAGTGTCCGGCAGGTGTTTGCAGTCTCTCCATGACGTGGTTCCGGCATGCCCTCCAGGTGATTCTGGAGTGTCCACCAAGTGGTTTTGGCATAGCCGGCATAAGATTTTGGACTGTCAGGCAGGTGGTTCCGGCATGTCCAGCAGGTGTTTCCGGCGAGTTCGGCAGTTGCTTCCAGTCTCTCCGGCATGTGGTTCTGGCACCTCTGAGAGGTGGTTCCGGCATGCCCGGCAGCTGATACCGGAGTGTCTGCCGAGTGGTTGTGGCGTAGCCGGCAGGGGATTTGGGCGTGTCCGGCAGGTGGTTCTGGCGAGTCGAGCAGGTGGTTCCGGCGTGCTCGGCAGGTGCTTCCGGGGTCATTGGCACGTGGTTCTGGCATGTCTGAGAGGTGGTTCCGGCATGCCCGGCAGGTGTTTGCGCAGTGTTCGCCAAGTGGTTCTGGCGTAGCCGGCAGGTGATTTTGCATGTCCGGCGGTGGTTCCGGCGGGTCGAGCCGGTGGTTCCGGCGTGTCCGGCAGGTGGTTGCGGTCTGCCCGGCAGGTGGTGCTGGGGTGTCCGCCACGTGCTTCTGGTACGTCTGAGAGGTGGTTCCAGCATGACCGGCAGGTCATCCCGGTGAGTTCTCCAAGTGGTTCTGGTGTACCCCACAGGTGATTTTGGCGTGTCCGGCAGGTGGTTCCATCGTGCTCGGCAGGTGGTTCAGGCGTGGCCGGCAGGTGGTTCCAGTCTGTCCAGTAAGTGTTTCCAGCTTGTCTGGCACGTGGTTCTTCTACGTCTGAGAGGTGGTTCCGCCATGGCTGGCAGGTGATTCCGGACTGTCCCCCAGGTGGTTCTGGCATAGCCAGCAGTTGATATTGGCCTGTCCGGACGGTGGATCCGGCGAGTCGAGCAGGTGACTGTGGTGTCTTCAGCAGGTGGTTCCGGCGTGTCTGGCAGGTGGTTCCGTTCTGTCCGATAGGTCGTTCCGGCATGTCCGGCACGTGCTTCTGGAACGTGTGAGAGGTGGTTCTGGCATGCCAGGCAGGTGATTCTGGAGTGTCGGGTAAGTGGTTCTGGTGTAGCCGAAAGTTCATTTTGGCGTGTCCAGCACGTGGGTCGTGCGAGTCGAGCAGGTGGTTGTGGAGTGCTCGGCAGGTGGTTCCAGTCTGTCCAGGACATGGTTCCAGCGTGTCCGGCTCATGGTTCCGTTGCATCTGAGAGGTGGTTCCGGCATGCCCGGCAGGTGATTCCGGAGTGTTTGCCAAGTGGTTCTGGTGTAGCCGGCAG
>NW_027228534.1:0-46088 GCF_037783145.1 Equus przewalskii
CCACCTCTCAGAGGTGCCAGAACCACATGCCGGACACTCCGGAATCACCTGCCGGGCATGCCGGAACCACCTGCCGGACATGCCGGTACCACCGGCTCGACTCGCCGGAACCACTGCCGGACATGCAAAATCACCTGCCGGCTATGCCAGAACCACTTGGGGATCACTCCTGAATCACCTGCCGGGCATGGCGGAATCACCTCTCAGACATGACGGAACCACATGCCAATGACACCGGAAGCACCTGCCGAGCACGCCAGAACCACCTGCTCGACTCGCCAAAGCCACCTGCTGGACACGCCAAAATCACCTTCCGGCTACGCCACAACCATTTGGTGAACACTTCAGAATCACCTGCCGGGCTGGCTGGAACCACCTGCCGGTCACGCCAACATCACCTGCCAGCTATGCCAGAACCACTTGGCGGACACCATGGAAACACCTGTCGGGCCGGCCGGAACCACCTATCAGACGTGCCAGAACCATGTGCCTGAGATGCAGGAACCACACCCCGAACAGACCGAAACCACCTGCCAGACCCGCCTGAACCACCTGCCGAGCACGCCGGAACCACCGGCTCGACTCGCCGGAACCACCACCGGACATGCAAAATCACCTGCCGGCTACGCCAGAACCACTTGGCGAACACTCCGGTATCACCTGCCGGGCATGCCGGAACCACCTCTCAGAGGTGCCAGAACCACATGCCGGACACTCTGGAATCACCTGCCGGGAATGGCGGAACCACCTGCCGGACATGCCGGAACCACCGTCTCGACTCGCCGGAATCATTGCCGGACATTCAAAATCACCTGCCGGCTATTCCAGAACCACTTGGTGAACAGTCCGTAATCACCTGCCGGGCATGGCGGAACCACATCTCAGACATGCCGGAACCACATGCCAATGACACCGGAAGCACCTGCCGAGCACGCAAGAACCACCTGCTCGACTCGCCAAAACCAACAGCTGGACGTGCCAAAATCACCTGCCGGCTACGCCAGAGGCAGTGGGCAGACATTCCGGAATCACATGCCAGGCATTCCGGAACCACCTCTCAGAGGTGGCAGAACCAAATGCTGGAGACTCCGGTATCACCTGCCGGGCATGCCGGAACCACCTCTCAGAGGTGCGAGAACCACATGCCGGACACTCCGGAATCACCTGCCGGGCATGGCGGAACCACCTCTCAGTCATGCCGGAACCACATGCCAATGAGACCGGAAGCACCTGCCAAGCACGCCTGAACCACCTGCTCGACTCGCCAAAACCACCTGCTGGACACGCCAAAATCACCTTCCGGCTACGCCACAACCATTTGGTGAACACTTCGGAATCACCTGCTGGCCTGGCTGGGACCACCTGCCGGTCATGCCAACATCACCTGCCAGCTATGCCAGGACCACTTGGCTGACACCATGGAAACACCTGTCGGGCCGGCTGGAACCACCTATCAGACGGGCCAGAACCATGTGCCTGAGATGCCGGAACCACACCCCGAGCAGACGGAAACCACCTGCCAGACCCGCCTGAACCACCTGCCGAGGACGCCGGAACCACCTACTCGTCTCGCTGGAACCACCTACCTGACACGATAAATCACCTGCTGGGTATGCCGGAACCACCTCTCAGACGGGCCAGAGCCTCGTGCCGGTCACGCCAGAACCACCTGCCCGACACTCCGGAACCACCGGCTCCACTCGCCAAAACCACCGCCGGACATGCAAAATGACCTGCCGGCTACGCCAGAGCCACTTGGCGAACAATCCGGAATCACCTGTCGGGCATGCTGGTACCACCTCTCAGACTTGCCAGAACCATGTTCCGGACACGCCGGTACCACCTGCCGGGCATGCCGGAACCACCTGTCAGAGGTGCCAGAACCAAATGCCGGACACTCCGGAATCACCTGCCGGGCATGCCGGGACCATCTCTCAGACGTTCCAGAACCATGTTCCGGACACGCTGGTACCACCTGCCGAGCTCACCGGAACCACCTGCTGGACATGCCTAAATCACCTGCCAGCTACGCCAGAACCACACGGCAGACACTCCGGAATCAGCTGCCGGGCTGGCTGGAACCACCTGCCGGTCACGCCAACATCACCTGCCAGCTATGCCAGAACCACTTGGCGGACACCATGGAAACACCTGTCTGGCAGGCCGCAACCACCTCTCAGACGTGCCAGAACCATGAGCCTGAGATGCCGGAACCACTCCCCGAACAGACCGAAACCACCTGCCAGACCCGCCTGAACCCACTGGCGAGCACGCCTGATCCACCTGCTCAACTAGCCGGAACCAACTTCCTGACACGCCAAAATCACCTGCCAGGTATATAAGAACCACTTGGTGGACACTCCGGAATCATCTCCCGGAGATGCCAGAACGAGCTCTCAGACACACCAGAACCACATGCCAGAGACGCAGGAAGCACCAGCTGAGCATGCCTCAGCCACCTGCTCGACTCGCAAGATACTCCTGTCGGACAGGCGAAAATCACCTGCCGGGTACGCCAGAAACACTTGGCGGACGCTCCAGAATCACCTGTCGGGTGTTCCGGAACCACCTCTCAGACTTGCCAGAACCATGTTCTGGACACGCCGGTACCACCTGCCGAGTATGCCGGAACCATCTGCTCCACTCCCCAGAACCACAAAGTGGACACGCCAAAATCAACAGCCGGCTACGCCAGAACCACTCGGCAGACACTCCGGAATCACATGCCAGGCATTCCGGAACCACCTCTCAGAGGTGCCAGAACCAAATGCCGGAGACTCCGGTATCACCTGCCGTTCATGCCGGAACCACCTCTCAGAGGCGCCAGAACCACATGCCGAACACTCCGGAATCACCTGCCGGGCATGCTGGAACCACGTGCTGGACATGCCGGAACCACGTGCCGGACATGCCGGGACCACCTGCCGGACTTGCCGGAACCACCTGCCGGACATTCCGGAACCACCGGCTCGACTCGCCGGAACCATTGCCGGACATGCAAAATCACCTGCCGGCTACGCCAGAACCACTTGGCGAATACTCCGGTATCACCTGCCGGGCATGCCGGAACCACCTCTCAGAGGTGCCAGAACCACATGCCGGACACTCCGGAATCACCTGCCGGGCATGCCGGAACCACCTGCCGGACATGCCGGAACCACCGGCTCGACTCGCCGGAACCACTGCCGGACATGCAAAATCACCTGCCGGCTATGCCAGAACCACTTGGGGATCACTCCTGAATCACCTGCCGGGCATGGCGGAATCACCTCTCAGACATGACGGAACCACATGCCAATGACACCGGAAGCACCTGCCGAGCACGCCAGAACCACCTGCTCGACTCGCCAAAGCCACCTGCTGGACACGCCAAAATCACCTTCCGGCTACGCCACAACCATTTGGTGAACACTTCGGAATCACCTGCCGGGCTGGCTGGAACCACCTGCCGGTCACGCCAACATCACCTGCCAGCTATGCCAGAACCACTTGGCGGACACCATGGAAACACCTGTCGGGCCGGCCGGAACCACCTATCAGACGTGCCAGAACCATGTGCCTGAGATGCCGGAACCACACCCCGAACAGACCGAAACCACCTGCCAGACCCGCCTGAACCACCTGCCGAGCACGCCGGAACCACCGGCTCGACTCGCCGGAACCACCACCGGACATGCAAAATGACCTGCCGGCTATGCCAGAACAACTTGGCGAACACTCCGGAATCTCCTGTCGGGCATGCCGGAACCGCCTCTCAGACTTGCCAGAACCATGTTCCGGACACGCCGGGACCACCTGCCGAGTATGCCGGAACCACCTGATCCACTCCCCAGAACCACCTGCTGGACACGCCAGAATCACCTGCCATCTATGCCAGAACCACACGGCAGACACTCCGGAATCACCTGCCGGGCTGGCTGGAACCACCTGCCGGTCACGCCAACATCACGTTTCAGCTACGCCAGAACCACTTGGCGGACACTCCGGAAACACCTCTCCGGCCGGCCGGAACCACCTCTCAGACGTGCCAGAACCATGTTCCTGAGATGCCGGAACCACTCCCCGAACAGACTGAAACCACCTGCCAGACCCTCCTGAACCCCCTGGCGAGCACGCCTGATCCACCTGCTCAACTAGCCGGAACCACCTTCCTGACACGCCAAAATCACCTGCCGGCTACGCCACAACCATTTGGTGAACTCTTCGGAATCACCTGCCGGGCTGGCTCCAGAAATACTCAGCAGACTCTCCGGAACCACCTGCCGGGCATACCGGAACCAACTCTCAGACATGCCGTAACAACATGCCAATGACACCGGAAGCACCTGCCGAGCACGCCAGAACCACCTGCTCAACAAGCCGGAACCAACTTCCTGACACGCCAAAATCACCTGCCAGGTATACAAGAACCACTTGGTGGACACTCCGGAATCATCTCCCGGAGATGCCAGAACCAGCTCTCAGACACACCAGAACCACATGCCAGAGACGCAGGAAGCACCAGCTGAGCATGCCTCAGCCACCTGCTCGACTCGCAAGATACTCCTGTTGGACAGGCGAAAATCACCTGCCGGGTACGCCAGAAACACTTGGCGGACGCTCTGGAATCACCTGTCGGGCGTGCCGGAACCACCTCTCAGACTTGCCAGAACCATGTTCTGGACACGCCGGTACCACCTGCCGAGTATGCCGGAACCAGCTGATCCACTCCCCAGAACCACATAGTGGAAACGCCAAAATCAACTGCCGGCTACGCCAGAACCACTCGGCAGACACTCCGGAATCACATGCCAGGCATTCCGGAACCACCTCTCAGAGGTGCCACAACCAAATGCCGGAGACTCCGATATCACCTGCCAGGCATGACAGAACCACCTCTCAGAGGTGCCAGAACCACATGCCGGACACTCCGGAATCACCTGCCGGGCATGCTGGAACCACGTGCTGCACATGCCGGAACCACCTGCCGGACATGCCGGAACCACCTGCCGGACATTCCGGAACCACCGGCTCGACTCACCGGAACCATTGCCGGACATGCAAAATCACCTGCCGGCTACGCCAGAACCACTTGGCGAACACTCTGGTATCACCTGGCGGGCATGCCGGAACCACCCCTCAGAGGTGCCAGAACCACATGCCGGACACTCCGGAATCACCTGCCGGGCATGCTGGAACCACGTGCTGCACATGCCGGAACCACCTGCCGGACATGCCGGAACCTTCTGCCGGACATTCCGGAACCACCGGCTCGACTCGCCGGAACCATTGCAGGACATGCAAAATCACCTGCCGGCTACGCCAGAACCACTTGGCGAACACTCCGGTATTACCTGGCGGGCATGCAGGAACCACCTCTCAGAGGTGGAGGAACCACATGCCAATGACACCGGAAGCACCTGCCGAGCACGCCAGAACAACCTGCTCGACTCGCCAAAACCACCCGCTGGACACGCCAAAATCACCTGCCATCTACGCCAGAACCACTCGACAGACACTCCGGAATCACCTGCCGGGCTGGCTGGAACCACCTGCCGGTCACGCCAACATCACCTTTCAGCTACGCCAGAACCACTTGGCGGACACTCCGGAAACACCTCTCCGGCCGGCCGGAACCACCTCTCAGACGTGCCAGAACCATGTGCCTGAGATGCCGGAACCACTCCCCGAACAGACCGAAACCACCTGCCAGACCCGCCTGAACCCCCTGGCGAGCACGCCTGATCCACCTGCTCAACTAGCCGGAACCACCTTCCTGACACGCCAAAATCACCTGCCGGCTACGCCACAAACATTTGGTGAACTCTTCGGAATCTCCTGCCGGGCTGGCTCCAGAACCACTCGGCAGACTCTCCGGAACCACCTGCCGGGAAGCCGGAACCACCTCTCAGACATGCCGGAACCACATGCCAATGACACCGGAAGCACCTGCCTAGCACGCCAGAACCACCTGCTCGACTCGCCAAAACCACCTGATGGACACGCCAAAATCACCTACCGGCTACGCCACAACCATTTGGTGAAAACTTCGGAATCACCTGCCGGGCTGGCTGGAACCACCTGCCGGTCACGCCAACATCACCTGCCAGCTATGCCAGAACCACTTGGCGGACACTCCGGTATCACCTGGCGGGCATGCCGGAACCGCCTCTCAGAGGTGCCAGAACCACATGACGGACACTCCGGAATCACCTGCCGGGCATGCCGGAACCACCTGCCGGACATGCCGGAACCACCGGCTCGACTCACCGGAACCATTGTCGGACATGCAAAATCACCTGCCGGCTATGCCAGAACCACTTGGGGAACACTCTGGAATCACCTGCCGGGCATGGCGGAACCACCTCTCAGACATGCCGGAACAACATGCCAATGACACCGGAAGCACCTGCCGAGCACGCCAGAACCACCTGCTCGACTCGCCAAAACCACCCGCTGGACACGCCAAAATCACCTGCCAGCTGCGCCAGAACCTCTCGGCAGACACTCCGGAATCACCTGCCGGGCTGGCTGGAACCACCTGCCGGTCACGCCAACATCACCTTTCAGCTACGCCAGAACCACTTGGCGGACACTCCGGAAACACCTCTCCGGCCGGCCGGAACCACCTCTCAGACGTGCCAGAACCATGTGCCTGAGATGCCGGAACCACTCCCCGAACAGACCGAAACCACCTGCCAGACCCGCCTGAACCCCCTGGCGAGCACGCCTGATCCACCTGCTCAACTAGCCGGAACCACCTTCCTGACACGCCAAAATCACCTGCCGGCTACGCCACAAACATTTGGTGAAATCTTCGGAATCACCTGCCGGGCTGGCTCCAGAACCACTCGGCAGACTCTCCGGAACCAACTGCCGGGAAGCCGGAACCACCTCTCAGACATGCCGGAACCACATGCCTATGACACCGGAAGCACCTGCCTAGCACGCCAGAACCACCTGCTCGACTCGCCAAAACCACCTGCTGGACACGCCAAAATCACCTGCCGGCTACGCCACAACCATTTGGTGAACTCTTCGAAATCACCTGCCGGGCTGGCTGGAACCACCTGCTGGTCACGCCAACATCACCTGCCAGCTATGCCAGAACCGCTTGGCGGAAACCATGGAAACACCTGTCGGGCCGGCCGGAACCACCTCTCAGACGTGCCAGAACCATGAGCCTGAGATGCCGGAACCACTCCCCGAACAGACCGAAACCACCTGCCAGACCCGAATGAACCACCTGCCGAGCACGCCGGAACCACCTAATCGACTCACTGGAACCACCTACCTGACACGCTAAAATCACCTGCCGGGTATGCCACAACCACTTGGTGGACACTCCGGAATCATCTGCCGGACATGCCAGAACCAGCTCTCAGACACACCAGTACCACGTGCCAGACACGCCGAAGCACCTGCTGAGCATGCCTGAGCCAAATGCTCGACTTGCAAGAAACACCTGCCAGACACGCCAAAATCACCTGCCGGGTACGCCAGAACCACGTGGCGGACACTCCGGAATCACCTGTCGGGCATGCCGGAACCAACTCTCAGACGTGCCAGAGCCTCGTGCCGGTCACGCCAGAAGCACCTGCCGGACACGCCGGAACCACCGGCTCGACTCGCCGGAACCACCGCCGGACATGCAAAATGACCTGCCGGCTACGCCAGAACCACTTGGCGAACACTCCGGAATCACCTGTCGGCATGCCGTAACCGCCTCTCAGACTTGCCAGAACCATGTTCCGGACACGCCGGTACCACCTGCCGAGTATGCCGGAACCACCTGATCCACTCCCAAGAACCACCTGCTGGACACGCCAGAATCACCTGCCGACTATGCCAGAACCACTCGGCAGACACTCCGGAACCACCTGCCGGGCTGGCTGGAACCACCTGCCGGTCACGCCAACATCACGTTTCAGCTACGCCAGAACCACTTGGCGGACACTCCGGAAACACCTCTCCGGCCGGCCGGAACCACCTCTCAGACGTGCCAGAACCATGTTCCTGAGATGCCGGAACCACTCCCCGAACAGACTGAAACCACCTGCCAGACCCTCCTGAACCCCCTGGCGAGCACGCCTGATCCACCTGCTCAACTAGCCGGAACCACCTTCCTGACACGCCAAAATCACCTGCCGGCTACGCCACAACCATTTGGTGAACTCTTCGGAATCACCTGCCGGGCTGGCTCCAGAAATACTCAGCAGACTCTCCGGAACCACCTGCCGGGCATACCGGAACCAACTCTCAGACATGCCGTAACAACATGCCAATGACACCGGAAGCACCTGCCGAGCACGCCAGAACCACCTGCTCAACAAGCCGGAACCAACTTCCTGACACGCCAAAATCACCTGCCAGGTATACAAGAACCACTTGGTGGACACTCCGGAATCATCTCCCGGAGATGCCAGAACCAGCTCTCAGACACACCAGAACCACATGCCAGAGACGCAGGAAGCACCAGCTGAGCATGCCTCAGCCACCTGCTCGACTCGCAAGATACTCCTGTTGGACAGGCGAAAATCACCTGCCGGGTACGCCAGAAACACTTGGCGGACGCTCTGGAATCACCTGTCGGGCGTGCCGGAACCACCTCTCAGACTTGCCAGAACCATGTTCTGGACACGCCGGTACCACCTGCCGAGTATGCCGGAACCAGCTGATCCACTCCCCAGAACCACATAGTGGAAACGCCAAAATCAACTGCCGGCTACGCCAGAACCACTCGGCAGACACTCCGGAATCACATGCCAGGCATTCCGGAACCACCTCTCAGAGGTGCCACAACCAAATGCCGGAGACTCCGATATCACCTGCCAGGCATGACAGAACCACCTCTCAGAGGTGCCAGAACCACATGCCGGACACTCCGGAATCACCTGCCGGGCATGCTGGAACCACGTGCTGCACATGCCGGAACCACCTGCCGGACATGCCGGAACCACCTGCCGGACATTCCGGAACCACCGGCTCGACTCACCGGAACCATTGCCGGACATGCAAAATCACCTGCCGGCTACGCCAGAACCACTTGGCGAACACTCTGGTATCACCTGGCGGGCATGCCGGAACCACCCCTCAGAGGTGCCAGAACCACATGCCGGACACTCCGGAATCACCTGCCGGGCATGCTGGAACCACGTGCTGCACATGCCGGAACCACCTGCCGGACATGCCGGAACCTTCTGCCGGACATTCCGGAACCACCGGCTCGACTCGCCGGAACCATTGCAGGACATGCAAAATCACCTGCCGGCTACGCCAGAACCACTTGGCGAACACTCCGGTATTACCTGGCGGGCATGCAGGAACCACCTCTCAGAGGTGGAGGAACCACATGCCAATGACACCGGAAGCACCTGCCGAGCACGCCAGAACAACCTGCTCGACTCGCCAAAACCACCCGCTGGACACGCCAAAATCACCTGCCATCTACGCCAGAACCACTCGACAGACACTCCGGAATCACCTGCCGGGCTGGCTGGAACCACCTGCCGGTCACGCCAACATCACCTTTCAGCTACGCCAGAACCACTTGGCGGACACTCCGGAAACACCTCTCCGGCCGGCCGGAACCACCTCTCAGACGTGCCAGAACCATGTGCCTGAGATGCCGGAACCACTCCCCGAACAGACCGAAACCACCTGCCAGACCCGCCTGAACCCCCTGGCGAGCACGCCTGATCCACCTGCTCAACTAGCCGGAACCACCTTCCTGACACGCCAAAATCACCTGCCGGCTACGCCACAAACATTTGGTGAACTCTTCGGAATCTCCTGCCGGGCTGGCTCCAGAACCACTCGGCAGACTCTCCGGAACCACCTGCCGGGAAGCCGGAACCACCTCTCAGACATGCCGGAACCACATGCCAATGACACCGGAAGCACCTGCCTAGCACGCCAGAACCACCTGCTCGACTCGCCAAAACCACCTGATGGACACGCCAAAATCACCTACCGGCTACGCCACAACCATTTGGTGAAAACTTCGGAATCACCTGCCGGGCTGGCTGGAACCACCTGCCGGTCACGCCAACATCACCTGCCAGCTATGCCAGAACCACTTGGCGGACACCATGGAAACACCTGTCGGGCCGGCCGGAACCACCTATCAGACGTGCCAGAACCATGTGCCTGAGATGCCGGAACCACACCCCGAACAGACCGAAACCACCTGCCAGACCCTCCTGAACCACCTGCCGAGCATGCCGGAACCACCTACTCGACTCGCTGGAACCACCTACCTGACACGCTAAAATCACCTGGCGGGTATGCCACAACCACTTGGTGGACACTCCGGAATCATCTGCCGGACATGCCAGAACCAGCTCTCAGACACACCAGAACCACGTGCCAGACACGCCGGAAGCACCTGCTGAGATGCCTGAGCCAAATGCTCGACTTGCAAGAAACACCTGCCAGACACGCCAAAATCACCTGCCGGGTATGCCAGAACCACGTGGCGGACAATCCGGAATCACCTGTCGGGCATGCCGGAACCAACTCTCAGACATGCCGGTCACGCCAGAAGCACCTGCCGGACACGCCGGAACCACCGGCTCGACTCGCCGGAACCACCGCCGGACATGCAAAATGACCTGCCGGCTACGCCAGAACCACTTGGCGAACACTCCGGAATCACCTGTCGGGCATGCCGGAACCGCCTCTCACACGTGCCAGAAACATGTTCCGGACACGCCGGTACCACCTGCCGAGTATGCCGGAACCACCTGATCCACTCCCCAGAACCACCTGCTGGACACGCCAGAATCACCTGCTGACTATGCCAGAACCACTCGGGAGACACTCCGGAACCACCTGCCGGGCATGCCGGAACCACCTCTCAGAGGTGCCAGAACAACATGCCGGAAACTCCAGAATCACCTGCCGGGAATGAGGGAACCACCTCTCAGAGGTGCCAGAACCACATGCCGGACACTCCGGAATCACCTGCCGGGCATGCCGGAACCATCTCTCAGACGTGCCAGAACCATGTTCCGGACACGCTGGTACCACCTCCCGAGCTCGCCGGAACCCCCTGCTGGACACGCCAAAATCAACTGCCAGCTACGCCAGAACCACAAGGCAGACACTCCGGAACCACCTGCCGGGCTGGCTGGAACCACCTGCCGGTCACGCCAACATCACGTTTCAGCTACGCCAGAACCACTTGGCGGACACTCCGGAAACACCTCTCCGGCCGGCCGGAACCACCTCTCAGACGTGCCAGAACCATGTGCCTGAGATGCCGGAACCACTCCCCGAACAGACCGAAACCACCTGCCAGACCCGCCTGAACCCCCAGGCGAGCACGCCTGATCCACCTGCTCAACTAGCCGGAACCAACCTCCTGACACGCCAAAATAACCTACCGGCTACGCCACAACCATTTGGTGAACTCTTCGGAATCACCTGCCGGGCTGGCTCCAGAACCACTCGGCACACTCTCCGGAACCACCTGCCGGGCATGCCGGAACCACCTCTCGGACATGCCGGAACCACATGCCAATGACACCGGAAGCACCTGCCGAGCACGCCAGAACCACCTGCTCGACTTGCCAAAACCACCTGCTGGACACGCCAAAATCACCTGCCGGCTACGCCACAACCATTAGGTGCACTCTTCGGAATCACCTGCCGGGCTTGCTGGAACCACTTGCCGGTCACGCCAACATCACCTGCCAGCTATGCCAGAACCACTTGGCGGACACCATGGAAACACCTGTCGGGCCGGCCGGAACCACCTATCAGACGTGCCAGAACCATGTGCCTGAGATGCCGGAACCACACCCCGAACAGACCGAAACCACCTGCCAGACCTGCCTGAACCACCTGCCGAGCACGCCGGAACCACCTACTCGACTCGCTGGAACCACCTTCCTGACACGCTAAAATCACCTGCCGGGTATGCCACAACCACATGGTGGACACTCCGGAATCATCTGCCGGACATGCCAGAACCAGCTCTCAGACACACCAGAACCACGTGCCAGAGACGCCGGAAGCACCTGTTGAGCATGACTCAGCCACCTGCTCGATTCGCAAGATACACCTGTCGGACAGGCGAAAATCACCTGCCGGGTACGCCAGAAACACTTGGCGGACGCTCCGGAATCACCTGTCGGGCGTTCCGGAACCACCTCTCAGACTTGCCAGAACCATGTGCTGGAAACGCCGGTACCACCTGCCGAGTATGCCGGAACCAGCTGCTCCACTCCCCAGAACCACCAAGTGGACACGCCAAAATCAACAGCCGGCTACGCCAGAACCACTCGGCAGACACTCCGGAATCACAGGCCAGGTATTCCGGAACCACCTCTCAGAGGTGCCAGAACCAAATGCCGGAGACTCCGGTATCACCTGCCGTTCATGCCGGAACCACATCTCAGAGGTGCCAGAACCACATGCCGAACACTCCGGAATCACCTGCCGGGCATGCTGGAACCACGTGCTGGACATGCCGGAACCACGTGCCGGACATGCCGGAACCACCTGCCGGACATGCCGGAACCACCTGCCGGACATTCCGGAACCACCGGCTCGACTCGCCGGAACCATTGCCGGACATGCAAAATCACCTGCCGGCTACGCCAGAACCACTTGGCGAACACTCCGGTATCACCTGGCGGGCATGCCGGAACCACCTCTCAGAGGTGCCAGAACCACATGCCGGACACTCCGGAATCACCTGCGGGGCATGCCGGAACCACCTGCCGGACATGCCGGAACCACCGGCTCGACTCGCCGGAACCACTGCCGGACATGCAAAATCACCTGCCGGCTATGCCAGAACCACTTGGGGATCACTCCTGAATCACCTGCCAGAACCATGTGCCTGAGATGCAGGAACCACACCCCGAACAGACCGAAACCACCTGCCAGACCCGCCTGAACCACCTGCCGAGCACGCCGGAACCACCGGCTCGACTCGCCGGAACCACCACCGGACATGCAAAATGACCTGCCGGCTATGCCAGAACAACTTGGCGAACACTCCGGAATCTCCTGTCGGGCATGCCGGAACCGCCTCTCAGACTTGCCAGAACCATGTTCCGGACACGCCGGGACCACCTGCCGAGTATGCCGGAACCACCTGATCCACTCCCCAGAACCACCTGCTGGACATGCCAGAATCACCTGCCAGCTACGCCAGAACCACACGGCAGACACTCCGGAATCACCTGCCGGGCTGGCTGGAACCACCTGCCGGTCACGCCAACATCACCTTTCAGCTACGCCAGAACCACTTGGCGGACACTCCGGAAACACCTCTCCGGCCGGCCGGAACCACCTCTCAGACGTGCCAGAACCATGTTCCTGAGATGCCGGAACCACTCCCCGAACAGACTGAAACCACCTGCCAGACCCACCTGAACCCCCTGGCGAGCACGCCTGATCCACCTGCTCAACTAGCCGGAACCACCTTCCTGACACGCCAAAATCACCTGCCGGCTACGCCACAACCATTTGGTGAACTCTTCGGAATCACCTGCCGGGCTGGCTCCAGAACCACTCAGCAGACTCTCCGGAACCACCTGCCGGGCATGGCGGAACCACCTATCAGACATGCCGGAACCACATGCCAATGACACCGGAAGCACCTGCCGAGCACGCCAGAACCACCTGCTCGACTCGCCAAAACCACCTGCTGGACACGCCAAAATCACCTGCCGGCTATGCCACAACCATTTGGTGAACTCTTCGGAATCACCTGCCAGGCTTGCTGGAACCACCTGCTGGTCACGCCAACACACCTGCCAGCTATGCCAGAACTACTTGGCGGACACCATGGAAACACCTGTCTGGCCGGCTGGAACCACCTGTCAGACGTGCCAGAACCATGAGCCTGAGATGCCGGAACCACTCCCCGAACAGACCGAAACCACCTGCCAGACCCGCCTGAACCCACTGGCGAGCACGCCTGATCCACCTGCTCAACTAGCCGGAACCAACTTCCTGACACGCCAAATTCACCTGCCAGGTATATAAGAACCACTTGGTGGACACTCCGAAATCATCTGCCGGACATGCCAGAACCAGCTCTCAGACACACCAGAACCACGTGCCAGAGACGCCGGAAGCACCAGCTGAGCATGCCTGAGCCACCTGCTCGACTCGCAAGATACACCTGTCGGACATGCCAAAATCACCTGCCGGGTACTCCAGAAACACTTGGCGGACGCTCCGGGATCACCTGTCGGGCGTGCCGGAACCACCTCTCAGACTTGCCAGAACCATGTTCTGGACACGCCGGTACCACCTGCCGAGTATGCCGGAAGCAGCTGATCCACTGCCCAGAACCAGCTAGTGGACACGCCAAAATCAACTGCCGGCTACGCCAGAACCACTAGGCAGACACTCCGGAATCACAGGACAGGCATTCCGGTACCAACTCTCAGAGGTGCCAGAACCAAATGCCGGAGACTCCGGTATCACCTGCCGGGCATGACAGAACCACCTCTCAGAGGTGCCAGAACCACATGCCGGACACTCCGGAATCACCTGCCGGGCATGCTGGAACCACGTGCTGGACATGCCGGAACCACCTGCCGGACATGCCGGAACCACCAGCTCGACTCGCCGGAACCATTGCCGGACATGCAAAATCACTTGCCGGCTAGGCCAGAACCACTTGGCGAACACTCTGGTATCACCTGCCGGGCATGCCGGAACCACCTCTCAGAGGTGCCAGAACCAAATGCCGGACACTCCGGAATCACCTGCCGGGTATGCCGGAACCACCTGCCGGACATGCCGGAACCACCGGCTCGACTCACCGGAACCATTGCCGGACATGCAAAATCAGCTGCCGGCTATGCCAGAACCACTTGGGGAACACTCCGGAATCACCTGCCGGGCATGGCGGAACCACCTCTCAGACATGCCGGAACCACATGCCAATGACACTGGAAGCACCTGCCGAGCACGCCAGAACCATCTGCTCGACTCGCCAAAAGCACCTGCTGAACACGCCAAAATCACCTGCCGGATACGCCAGAACCACTCGGCAGACACTCCGGAATCACCTGCCGGGCTGGCTGGAACCACCTGCCGGTCACGCCAACATCACCTTTCAGCTACGCCAGAACCACTTGGCGTACACTCCGGAAACACCTGCCGGGCATGCCGGAACCATCTCTCAGACGTGCCAGAACCATGTTCCAGACACGCCGGTACCACCTGCCGACCTCGCCGAAACCACCTGCTGGACACGCTAAAATCACCTGCCGGCTATGCCAGAACCACGCGGCAGACACTCCGGAATCACCTGCCGGGCTGGCTAGAACCACCTGCCGGTCACACCAACATCACCTGCCAGCTATGCCAGAACCACTTGGCGGACACCATGGAAACACCTGTCGGGCCGGCCGGAACCACCTATCAGACGTGCCAGAACCATGTGCCTGAGATGCCGGAACCACACCCCGAACAGACCGAAACCACCTGCCAGACCCGCCTGAACCACCTGCCGAGCACGCCAGAACCACCTACTCGACTCCCCGGAACCACCTACCTGACACGCTAAAATCACCTTCCGGGTATGCCACAACCACTTGGTGGACACTCCGGAATCATCTGCCGGACATGCCAGAACCAGCTCTCAGAGACACCAGAACCACGTGCCGGACAGGCCGGAAGCACCTGTTGATCATGCCTGAGCCACATGCTCGACTTGCATGAAACAGCTGCCAGACGCTCCAAAATCACCTGCCGGGTACGCCAGAACCACGTGGCGGACACTCCAGAATCACATTTCGGGCATGCCGGAACCACCTCACGGAGGTGCCAGAACCAAATGCTGGACACTCCGGTATCACCTGCCGGGCATGGCGGAACCACCTCTCAGACATGCCGGAACCACATGCCAATGACACCGGAAGCACCGGCCGAGCACGCCAGAACCACCTGCTCGAATCGCCAAAACCACCCGCTGGACATGCCAAAATCACCTGCCGGCTATGCCAGAACCACTCGGCAGACACTCCGGAATCACCTGCCGGGCTGGCTGGAACCACCTGCCGGTCACGCCAACATCACCTTTCAGCTACACCAGAACCACTTGGAGGACACTCCGGAAACACCTGTCGGGCCGGCCGGAACCACCTCTCAGACGTGCCAGAACCATGTGCCTGAGATGCCGGAACCACTTCCCGAACAGAGCGAAACCACCTGCCAGACCCGCCTGAACCCCCTGGCGAGCACGCCTGATCCACCTGCTCAGCTAGCCGGAACCACCTTCCTGACACGCCAAAATCACCTGCCAGGTATACCACAACCAGTTGGTGGACACTCCGGAATCATCTGCCGGACATGCCAGAACCAGCTCTCAGAGACACCAGAACCACGTGCCAGAGACGCCGGAAGCACCAGCTGAGCATGCCTAAGCCACCTGTTCGACTCGCAAGAAACACATTTCGGACATGCGAAAATCACCTGCCGGGTACGCCAGAAACACTTGGCGGACGCAACGGAATCACCTGTCGGGCGTGCCGGAACCACCGCTCAGACTTGCCAGAACCATGTTGTGGACAAGCCGGTACCACCTGCCGAGTAAGCCGGAACCAGCTTATCAACTCCCCAGAACCACCTAGTGGACACGCCAAAATCAACCTCCGGGTACGAAAGAACAACGTGGCGGACTCTCCGGAATCACCTGCCGGGCATGCCGGAACCACCTCTCAGAGGTGCCAGAACCACATGCTGGACACTCCGGAATCACCTGCCGGGCATGCTGGAAGCACCTGCTGGACATGCCGGAATCACCTGCCGGACATGCCGGAACCAATGGCTCGACTCGCCGGAACCATTGCCGGACATGCAAAATCACCTGCCGGCTATGCCAGAACCACTTGGGGAACACTCCGGAATCACCTGCCGGGCATGGCGGAACCACTTCTCAGACATGCCGGAACCGCATGCCAATGACACCGGAAGCACCTGCCGAGCACGCCAGAACCACCTGCTCGACTCGCCAAAACCACCTGCTGGACACGCCAAAATCACCTGCCGGCTACGCCAGAACCACTCGGCAGACACTCCGGAATCACCTGTCGGGCATGCCGGAACCACCTCTCAGACTTGCCAGAACAATGTTCCGGACACGCCGGTACCACCTGCCGAGTATGCCGGAACCACTTGATCCACTCCCCAGAACCACCTGCTGGATACGCCAGAATCACCTGCCGGCTACTCCAGAACCACTCGGCAGACACTCCGGAATCACATGCCAGGCATTCCGGAACCACCTCTCAGAGGTGCCAGAACCAAATGCCGGAGACTCCGGTATCACCTGCCGGGCATGCCGGAACCACCTGCCGGACACACCTGAACCACCTGACGAGCACGCCAGAACCACCTACTGGACTCGCCGAACCACCTACCTGACACGCTAAAATCACCTGCCGGGTATGCCACAACCACTTGGTGGACAGTAAGGAATCATCTGCCGGACATGCCAGAACCAGCTCTCAGACACACCAGAACCACGTGCCAGACACGCCGGAAGCACCTGCTGAGCATGCCTGAGCCAAATGCTCGACTTGCAAGAAACACTTGCCAGACACGCCAAAATCACCTGCCGGGTACGCCAGAACCACGTGGCGGACACTCCGGAATCACCTGTCGGGCATGCCGGAACCAAATCTCAGACGTGCCAGAACCTCGTGCCGGTCACGCCAGAACCACCTGCCGGACAGACCGGAAACCACTGCTGGATACGCCGGAACCAACGGCTCGACTCGCCGGAACCACCGCCAGACATCCAAAATGACCTGCCGTCTACGCCAGAACCACTTGGCGAACACTCCGGAATCACCTGTCGGGCATGCCGGAACCATCTCTCAGACTTGCCAGAACCATGTTCCGGACACGCCGGTACCACCTGCCGAGTATGCCGGAACCACCTGATCCACTCCCCAGAACCACCTGCTGGATACGCCAGAATCACCTGCCGGCTACTCCAGAACCGCTCGGCAGACACTCCGCAACCAACTGCCGGGCATGCCGGAACCACCTCTCAGAGGTGCCAGAACCACATGCCCGACACTCCGGAATCACCTGCCGGGCATGGCGGAACCACCTCTCAGACATGCCGGTACCACATGCCAATGACACCGGAAGCACCTGCCAAGCACACCAGAACCACCTGCTCGACTCGCCAAAACCACCTGCTGGACACGCCAAAATCACCTGCCGGCTACGCCAGAACCACTCGGCAGACACCCCAGAACCACCTGCCGGGCATGCCGGAACCACCTCTCAGAGGTGCCAGAACCACATGCCGGACACTCCGGAATGACCTGCCGGGCATGCCGGAACCACCTCTCAGAGGTGCCAGAACCACATGCCGGACACTCCGGAATCACCTGCCGGGCATGACGGAACCATCTCTCAGACGTGCCAGAACCATGTTCGGGACATGCTGGTACCACCTGCCGAGCTCGCCGGAACGACATGCTGGACACGCCAAAATCACCTGCCAGCTACGCCAGAACCACACGGCAGACACTCCGGAATCACCTGCCGGGCATGCCGGAACCAACTCTCAGACGTGCCAGAACCTCGTGCCGGTCACCCCAGCACCACCTGCCGGACAAGCCGGAACCACCGGCTCGACTCGTCGGAACCACCGCCGGACATGCAAAATGAGCTGCCTGCTACGCCAGAACCACTTGGCGAACACTCCGGAATCACCTGTCGGGCATGCCAGAACCACCTCTCAGACTTGCGAGAACCATGTTCCGGACACGCCGGTACCACCTGCCGAGTATGCCGGAATCACCTGATCCACTCCCCAGAACCAACTGCTGGACACGCCAGAATCACCTGCCGGCTACGCCAGAACCACTCGGCAGACACTCCGGAACCACCTACCGGGCATGCCGGAACCACCTCTCAGAGGTGCCAGAACCACATGCCGGACACTCTGGAATCACCAGCCGGGCATGCCGGAACCATCTCTCAGATGTGCCAGAACCACGTTCCGGACACGCCGGTACCACCTGCCGAGCTCGCCGGAAGCACCTGCTGGACACGCGAAAATCACCTGCCGGCTACGCCAGAACCACTCGACATACACTCCGGAATCACCTGCCGGGCTGTATGGAACCACCTGCCGGTCACGCCAACATCACCTTTCAGCTATGCCAGAACCACTTGGCGGACACTCCGGAATCACCTGTCGGGCGTGCCGGAACCACCCCTCCGACTTGCCAGAACCATGTTCTGGACACGCCGGTACAACCTGCCGAGTATGACGGAACCAGCTGATCCACTCCCCACAACCACCTAGTGGACACGCCAAAATCAACTGCCGGCTACGCCAGAACCACTCGACAGACACTCCGGAATCACAGGCCAGGCATTCCGGAACCACCTCTCAGAGGTGCCAGAACCAAATGCCGGACACTCCGGTATCACCTGCCGGGCATGCCGGAACCACCTCTCAGAGGTGCCAGAACCACATGCCGGACACTCCGGAATCACCTGCAGGGCATGCTGGGACCACGTGCTGGACATGCCGGAACCCCTGCCGGACATGCCGGAACCACCTGCCGGACATTCCGGAACCACCGGCTCGACTCGCAGGAACCATTGCCGGACATGCAAAATCACCTGCCGGCTACGCCAGAACCACTTGGCGAACACTCTGGTATCACCTGCCAGGCATGCTGGAACCACCTCTAAGAGGTGTCAGAACCATATGCCAGACACTCCGGAATCACCTGCCGGGCATGCCGGAACCACCTGCCGGACATGCCGGAACCACCGGCTCGACTCGCCGGAACCATTGCCGGACATGCAAAATCACCTGCCGGCTACGCCAGAACCACTTGGCGAACACTCCGGAATCACCTGCCGGGCATGGCGGAACCACCTCTCAGACATGACGGAACCACATGCCAATACACCGGAAGCACCTGCCGACTATGCCAGAACCACCTGCTCGACTCGCCAAAACCATCTGCTGGACACGCCAAAATCACCTGCAGGCTACGCCACAACCATTTGGTGAACACTTCGGAATCACCTGCCGGGCTGGCTGGAACCACCTGACGGTCACGCCAACATCACCTGCCAGTTATGTCAGAACCACTTGGCGGACACCCGGAAACACCGGTCGGGCCGGCCGGAACCACCTATCAGACGTGCCAGAACCATGTGCCTGAGATGCCGGAACCACACCCCGAACAGACCGAAACCACCTGCCGCCGGAACCACCCCTCCGACTTGCCAGAACCATGTTCTGGACACGCCGGTACAACCTGCCGAGTATGACGGAACCAGCTGATCCACTCCCCACAACCACCTAGTGGACACGCCAAAATCAACTGCCGGCTACGCCAGAACCACTCGACAGACACTCCGGAATCACAGGCCAGGCATTCCGGAACCACCTCTCAGAGGTGCCAGAACCAAATGCCGGACACTCCGGTATCACCTGCCGGGCATGCCGGAACCACCTCTCAGAGGTGCCAGAACCACATGCCGGACACTCCGGAATCACCTGCAGGGCATGCTGGGACCACGTGCTGGACATGCCGGAACCCCTGCCGGACATGCCGGAACCACCTGCCGGACATTCCGGAACCACCGGCTCGACTCGCAGGAACCATTGCCGGACATGCAAAATCACCTGCCGGCTACGCCAGAACCACTTGGCGAACACTCTGGTATCACCTGCCAGGCATGCTGGAACCACCTCTAAGAGGTGTCAGAACCATATGCCAGACACTCCGGAATCACCTGCCGGGCATGCCGGAACCACCTGCCGGACATGCCGGAACCACCGGCTCGACTCGCCGGAACCATTGCCGGACATGCAAAATCACCTGCCGGCTACGCCAGAACCACTTGGCGAACACTCCGGAATCACCTGCCGGGCATGGCGGAACCACCTCTCAGACATGACGGAACCACATGCCAATGACACCGGAAGCACCTGCCGACTATGCCAGAACCACCTGCTCGACTCGCCAAAACCATCTGCTGGACACGCCAAAATCACCTGCAGGCTACGCCACAACCATTTGGTGAACACTTCGGAATCACCTGCCGGGCTGGCTGGAACCACCTGACGGTCACGCCAACATCACCTGCCAGTTATGTCAGAACCACTTGGCGGACACCACGGAAACACCGGTCGGGCCGGCCGGAACCACCTATCAGACGTGCCAGAACCATGTGCCTGAGATGCCGGAACCACACCCCGAACAGACCGAAACCACCTGCCAGACCCTCCAGAACCTCCTGCCGAGCACGCCGGAACCACCGGCTCGAGTCGCCGGAACCACCGCCGGACATGCAAAATGACCTGCCGGCTACGCCAGAACCACTTGGCGAACACTCCGGAATCACCTGTCGGGCATGCCGGAACCGCCTCTCAGACTTGCCAGAACCATGTTCCGGACACGCCGGTACCACCTGCCGAGTATGCCGGAACCACCTGATCCACTCCCCAGAACCACCTGCTGGACACGCCAGAATCACCTGCCGACAACGCCAGAACCACTCGGCAGACACTCCGGAACCACCTGCCGGGCATGCCGGAACCACCTCTCAGAGGTGCCAGAACCACATGCCGGACACTCCGGAGTCACCTGCCGGGCATGCCGGAACCATCTCTCAGACGTGCCAGAACCATGTTCCGGACACGCCGGTACCACCTGCCGAGCTCGCCAGCACGACCTGCTGGACACGCCAAAATCACCTCCCGGCTATTCCAGAACCACTCGGCAGACACTCCAGAATCACCTGCCGGGCTGGCTGGAACCAGGTGCTAAACATGCTGGAACCACTTGCCGGACATGTCGGAACCACCTGCCGGACATTCCGGAACCACCGGCTCGATTCGCCGGAACCATTGCCGGACATGCAAAATCACCTGCCGGCTACGCTAGAACCACTCGGCAGACACTCCGGAATCACCTGTCGGGCATGACGGAACCACCTCTCAGACTTGCCAGAACCATGTTCCGGACACGCCGGTACCACCTGCCGAGTATGCCGGAACCACCTGATCCACTCCCCAGAACAACCTGCTGGATACGCCAGAGTCACCTGCCGGCTACGCCAGAACCACTCGGCAGACACTCCGGAACCACCTGCCGGGCATGCCAGAACCACCTCTCAGAGGTGCCAGAACCACATGCCGGACACTCCGGAATCACCTGCCGGGCATGCCGGAACCATCTCTCAGACGTGCCAGAACCATGTTCCGGACACGCCGGTACCACCTGCCGAGCTCGCCGGAACCACTTGCTGGACACGCCAAAATCACCTGCCAGCTACGCCAGAACCACGCGGCAGACACTCCGGAATCACCCGCCGGGCTGGCTGGAACCACCTGCCGGTCACGCCAACATCACCTTTCAGCTATGCCAGAACCCCTTGGCGGACACGCCGGAAACAGCTGTCGTGCCGGCCGGAACCACCTCTCAGACGTGCCAGAACCATGTGCCTGAGATGACGGAACCACTCCCCGAACACACCGAAACCACCTGAGAGACCCGCCTGAACCCCCTGGCGAGCACGCCTGATCCACCTGCTCAGCTAGCCGGAACCACATTCCTGACACGTCAAAATAACCTGCCGGCTACGCCGCATCCATTTGGTGAACTCTTCGGAATCACCTGACGGGCTGGCTCCAGAACCACTCGGCAGACTCTCCGGAACCACATGCCGGGCTTACCGGAACCACCTCTCAAACATGCCGGAACCGCATGCCAATGACACCAGAGGCACCTGCCGAGCACTCCAGAACCACCTGCTCGACTCGCCAAAACCACCCGCTGGACACGCCAAAATCACCTGCCGGCTATGCCAGAACCACTCGGCAGACACTCAGGAATCACCTGCCGGGCTGGCTGGAACCACCTGCCGGTCACGCCAACATCACCTTTCAGCTACACCAGAACCACTTGGCGGACACTCCGGAAACACCTGTCGGGCCGGCCGGAACCACCTCTCAGACGTGCCAGAACCATGTGCCTGAGATGCCGGAACCACTCCCCGAACAGACCGAAACCACCTGCCAGACCCGCCTGAAACCCCTGGCGAGCACGCCTGATCCACCTGCTCAACTAGCCGGAACCACCTTCCTGACACGCCAAAATCACCTGCCAGGTATACCAGAACCACTTGGTGGACACTCCGGAATCATCTGCCGCACATGCCAGAACCAGCTCTCAGACACACCAGAACCACGTGCCAGAGACGCCGGAAGCACCAGCTGAGCATGCCTGAGCCACCTGTTCTACTCGCAAGAAACACCTGTCGGACATGCCAAAATCACCAGCCGGGTACGCCAGAAACACTTGGCGGACGCTCCGGAATCACCTGTCGGGCGTGCCGGAAACCACCTCTCAGACTTGCCAGAATCATGTTCTGGACACGCCGGTACCACCTGCCGAGTATGCCGGAACCAGCTGATCCGCTCCCCAGAACCACCTAGTGAACACGCCAAAATCAACTGCCGGCCACACCAGAACCACTCGGCAGACACTCCGGAATCAGAGGCCAGGCATTCCGGAACCACCTCTCAGAGGTGCCAGAACCAAATGCCGGACACTCCGGTATCACCTGCCGGGCATGCCGGAACCACCTCTCAGAGGTGCCAGAACCACATGCCGGACACTCCGGAATCACCTGCCGGGCATGCTGCAACCACGTGCTGGACATGCCGGAACAACCTGCTGGACATGCCGGAACCACCTACCGGACATTCCGGAACCACCGGCTCGACTCGCCGGAACCATTGCCGGACATGCCAAATCACCTGCCGGCTACGCCAGAACGACTTGGCGAACACTCCGGTATCACCTGCCGGGCATGCCGAAACCACCTCTCAGAGGTGCCAGAACCACATGCCAGACACTCCGGAATCACATGCCAGGCATTCCGGAACCACCTCTCAGAGGTGCCAGAACCACATGCCGGACACTCCGGAATCACCTGCCGGGCATGCCTGAACCATCTCTCAGACTTGCCAGAACCATGTTCCGGACATGCCGGAATCACCTGCCGAGCTCGCCGGAACCACATGCTGGACACGCCAAAATCACCTGCCGGCTATGCCAGACCAATCGGCAGACACTCCGGAATCACATCCCAGGCATTCCGGAACCACCTCTCAGAGGTGCCAGAACCAAATGACGGACACTCCGGTATCACCTGCCGGGCATGCCGGAACCACCTCTCAGAGGTGCCAGAACCACATGCCGGACACTCCGGAATCACCTGCCGGGCATGCCGGAACCACCGGCCGGACATGCCGGAACCACCGGCTCGACTCGCTGGAACCTTTGCCGGACATGCAAAATCACCTGCCGTCTACGCCAGAACCACTTGGCGAACACTCCGGAATCACCTGCCGGGCATAGCGGAACCACCTCTCAGACATGCCGGAACCACATGCCAATGACACCGGAAGCACCTGCCGAGCACGCCAGAACCACCTGCTCGACTCGCCAAAACCACCCGCTGGACACCCCAAAATCACCTGCCGGCTACGCCAGAACGACTCGGCAGACACTCCGGAATCACCTGCCAGGCTGGCTGGAACCACCTGCCGGTCACGCCTACATCACCTTTCAGCCACGCCAGAATCACTTGGCGGACACTCTGGAAACACCTGTCGGGCCGGCCGCAACCACCTCTCAGACGTGACAAAACCATGTGCCTGAGATGCCGGAACCACACCCCAAACAGACCGAAACCACCTGCCAGACCCGGCTGAACCACCTGCCGAGCACACCGGAACCACCTACTCGTTTCTCCGGAACCACCTACCTGACACGCTAAAATCACCTGCCGGGTATGCCACAACCACTTGGTGGACACTCCGGAATCATCTGCCGGACATGCCAGAACCAGCTCTCAGACACACCAGAACCACGTGCCAGACTCGCCGGAAGCACCTGCTGAGCGTGCCTGAGCCAAATGCTCGACTTGCAAGAAACACCTGCCAGACACGCCAAAATCACCTGCCGGGTACGCCAGAACCACATGGCGGACACTCCGGAATCACCTGTCAGGCATGCCGGAACCAACTCTCGGACTTGCCAGAACCTCGTGAGGACACGCCAGAACCACCTGCCGGACAGACCGGAAACACCTGCTGGACACGCCAGAACCACTCGGCAGACACTCCGGAATCACATGCCAGGCATCCCGGAACCACATCTCAGAGGTGCCAGAACCAAATGACGGAAAATCCGGTATCACCTGCCGGGCATGCCGGAACCACCGGCTCGACTCGCCGGAACCATTGCTGGACATGCAAAATCACCTGCCGGCTACGCCAGAACCACTTGGCGAACACTCCGGAATCACCTGCCGGGCATGGCGTAACCACCTCTCAGACATGCCGGAACCACATGCCAATGACACCGGAAGCACCTGCCGAGCACGCCAGAACCACCTGCTCGACTCGCCAAAACCACCTGATGGACACGCCAAAATCACCTTCCCACTACGCCACAAACATTTGGTGAACACTTCGGAATCACCTGCCGGGCTTGCTGGAACCACCTGCCGGTCACGCCAACATCACCTGCCAGCTATGCCAGAACCACTTGGCGGACACCATGGAAACACCTGTCGGGCCGGCCGGAACCACCTCTCAGACGTGCCAGAACCATGAGCCTGAGATGCCGGAACCACTCCCCGAACAGACCGAAACCACCTGCCAGACCCGCCTGAACCCCCTGGTGAGCACGCCTGATCCACCTGCTCAACTATCCGGAACTAACTTACTGACACGCCAAAATCACCTGCCAGGTATACCAGAACCACATGCCGGACACTCCGGAATCACCTGCCGGGCATGCCGGAACCAGCTCTCAGAGACACCAGAAACACGTGCCAGAGGCACTGGAAGCACCAGCTGAGCATGCCTGAACCACCTGCTCGACTCGCAAGATACACCTGTCGGACATGCCAAAATCACCTGCCGGGTACGCCAGAAACACTTGGCGGAAGCTCCGGAATCACCTGTCGGGCGTGCCGGAACCACCTCTCAGACTTGCCAGAACCAAATGTCGGACACTCCAGTATCACCTGCCAGGCATGCCGGAACCATCTCTCAGAGGTGCCAGAACCACATGCTGGACACTCCGGAATCACCTGTGGGGCATGCCGGAACCACCTGCCGGACATGGCGGAACCACCGCCTCGACTCGCCGGACCCATTGCCGGCCATGCAAAATCACCTGCCGGCTACACCAGAACCACTTGGCGAACACTCCGGAATCACCTGCCGGTCATGGCGGAGCCACCTCTCAGACATGCCGGAACTACATGCCAATGACACTGGAAGCACCTGCCGAGCACTCCAGAACCACCTGCTCGACTCGCCAAAACCACCTGCTGGACACGCCAAAATTACCTGCCGTCTACGCCACAACCATTTGGTGAACTCTTCGGAATCACCTGCCGGGCTGGCTGGAACCACCTGCCGGTCACGCCAACATCACGTGCCAGCTATGCCAGAACCACTTGGCGGACACCATGGAAACACCTGTTGGGCCGGCCGGAACCACCTATCAGACGTGCCAGAACCATGTGCCTGAGATGCCGGAACCACACCCCGAACAGACCGAAACCACCTGCCAGACCCGCCTGAACCACCTGCCGAGCACGCCGGAACCACCTACTCGAGTCGCTGGAACCACCTACGTGACATGCTAAAATCACCTGCCGGGTATGCCACAACCACTTGGTGGACACTCCGGAATCATCTGCCGGAGATTCCAGAACCAGCTCTCAGACACACCAGAAGCACATGCCAGAGACGCCGGAAGCACCAGCTGAGCATGCCTGAGCCACCTCTCGACTCACAAGAAACATCTGTTGGACATGCCAAAGTCACCTGCCGGGTACGCCACAACCACGTGGCGGACACTGCGGAATCACCTGCCGGGCTGGCTGGAACCACCTGCCGGTCACGCCAACATCACCTTTCAGCTACGCCAGAACCACTTGGCGGACATTCCGGAAACACCTGTCGGGCCGGTCGGAACCACCTCTCAGACTTGCCAGAACCATGTTCTGGACACGCGGGTACCACCTGCCCAGTATGCCGGAACCAGCTGATCCACTCCCCAGAACCACCTAGTGGACACGCCAAAATCAACTGCCGGCTATGCCGGAACCACCGGCTCGACTCGCCGGAACCACAGCCGGACATGCAAAGTGACCTGCCGGCTACGCCAGAACCAATTGGTGAACACTCCGGAATCACCTGCCGGGCATGCCGGAACCACGTCTCAGAGGTGCCAGAACCACATGCCGGACAATCCGGAATCACCTGCCGGACATGCCGGAACCACAGGCTCGACTCGCCGGAACCATTGCCGGACATGGAAAATCACCTGCCGGCTACGCCAGAACCACTTGGCGAACACTCCGGAATCACCTGCCGGGCATGGCGGAACCACCTCTCTGACATGCCTGAACCACATGCCAATGACACCGGAAGCACCTGCCGAGCACGCCAGAACCACCTGCTTGACTCGCCAAAACCACCTGCTGGACACGCCAAAATCACCTGCCGGCTACGCCACAACCATTTGGTGAACTTTTCGGAATCACCTGACGGGCTGGCTGGAACCACCTGCCGGTCACACCAACATCACGTGCCAGCTATGCCAGAACCACTTGGCGGACACCATGGAAACACCTGTCGGGCCGGCCGGAACCACCTATCAGACGTGCCAGAACCATGAGCCTGAGATGCCGGAACCACACCCCGAACAGACCGAAACCACCTGCCAGACCTGCCTGAACCACCTGCCGAGCACGCCGGAACCACCTACTCGACTTGCCGGAACCACCTACCTGACACGCTAAAATCACCTGCCGGGTATGCCACAACCACTTGGTGGACACTCCGGAATCATCTGCCGGACATGCCAGAACCAGCTCTCAGACACACCAGAACCACGTGCCAGACACGCCGGAATCACCTGCTGATCATTCCTGAGCCAAATGCTCGACTTGCAAGAAACACCTGCCAGACACGCCAAAATCACCTGCCCGGTATGCCACAACCACGTGGCGGACACTCCGAAATCACCTGTCGGTCATGCCAGAACCAACTCTCAGACGTGCCAGAACCTCGTGCCGGTCATGCCAGAACCACCTGCCGGACA
Source organism: Equus przewalskii (assembly GCF_037783145.1). NCBI lineage: Eukaryota > Metazoa > Chordata > Mammalia > Perissodactyla > Equidae > Equus > Equus przewalskii. The sequence continues at coordinate 28,146 of NW_027228534.1, forward strand.
GATCGGAAACACCTGCTGGACACGCCGGAACCACCGGTTCGACTCGCCGGAACCACCACCGGACATGCAAAATGACCTGCCGGCTACGCCAGAACCACTAGGCGAACACTCCGGAATCACCTGTCGGGCATGCCGGAACCACCTCTCAGACTTGCCAGAACCAAGTTCCGGACACGCCGGTACCACCTGCCGAGTATGCCGGAACCCCCTGATCAACTCCCCAGAACCACCTGCTGGATATGCCAGAATGACCTGCCGGCTGTGCCAGAACCACTCGGCAGACACTCCGGAATCACATGCCAGGCATTCCGGAACCACCTCTCAGAGGTGCCAGAACCAAATGCTGGACACTCCGGTATCACATGCCGGGCATGCTGGAACCACCTCTCAGAGGTGCCAGAACCACATGCTGGACACTCCGGAATCACCTTCCGGGCATGCCGGAACCACCTCTCAGAGGTGCCAGAACCACATGCCGGACACTCCGGAATCACCTGCCGGGCATGCCGGAACCATGTCTCATACGTGCCAGAACCATGTTCCGGACACGCTGGTACCACCTGCCGAGCTCGCCGGAACCACCTTCTGGACACGCCAACATCACCTTTCAGCTACGCCAGAACCACTTGGCGGACACTCCGGAAACACCACTCCGGCCTGCCGGAACCACCTCTCAGAGGTGCCAGAACCACTCGGCAGACACTCCGGTATCACCTGCCGGGCATGCCGGAACCACCTCTCAGAGGTGCCAGAACCACATGCCGGACACTCCGGAATCACCTGCCGGGCATGCCGGAACCACCGGCTGGACATGCCGGAACCACAGGCTCGACTCGCCGGAACCATTGCCGGACATGCAAAATCACCTGCCGGCTATGCCAGAACAACTTGGCGAACACTCCGGAATCACCTGCCGGGCATGGCGGAAACACCTCTCAGACATGCCGGAACCACATGCCAATGACACCGGAGGCACCTGTTGAGCACGCCAGAACCACCTGCTCGACTCGCCAAAACCACCTGCAGGACACGCCAAAATCACCTTCCGGCTACGCCACAACCATTTGGTGAACACTTCGGAATCACCTGCCGGGCTGGCTGGAACCACCTGCCGGTCACGCCAACATCACCTGCCGGCTATGCCAGAACCATTTGGCGGACACCATGGAAACACCTGTCGGGCCGGCCGGAACCACCTATCAGACGTGCCAGAACCATGTGCCTGAGATGCTGGAACCACACCCCGAACAGACCGAAATCACCTGCCAGACCCGCCTGAACCACCTGCCGAGCACGCCGGAACCACCTACTCGAGTCGCTGGAACCACCTACGTGACATGCTAAAATCACCTGCCGGGTATGCCACAACCACTTGGTGGACACTCCGGAATCATCTGCCGGAGATTCCAGAACCAGCTCTCAGACACACCAGAAGCACGTGCCAGAGACGCCGGAAGCACCAGCTGAGCATGCCTGAGCCACCTCTCGACTCACAAGAAACATCTGTTGGACATGCCAAAGTCACCTGCCGGGTACGCCACAACCACGTGGCGGACACTGCGGAATCACCTGCCGGGCTGGCTGGAACCACCTGCCGGTCACGCCAACATCACCTTTCAGCTACGCCAGAACCACTTGGCGGACATTCCGGAAACACCTGTCGGGCCGGTCGGAACCACCTCTCAGACTTGCCAGAACCATGTTCTGGACACGCGGGTACCACCTGCCCAGTATGCCGGAACCAGCTGATCCACTCCCCAGAACCACCTAGTGGACACGCCAAAATCAACTGCCGGCTATGCCGGAACCACCGGCTCGACTCGCCGGAACCACAGCCGGACATGCAAAGTGACCTGCCGGCTACGCCAGAACCAATTGGTGAACACTCCGGAATCACCTGCCGGGCATGCCGGAACCACGTCTCAGAGGTGCCAGAACCACATGCCGGACAATCCGGAATCACCTGCCGGACATGCCGGAACCACAGGCTCGACTCGCCGGAACCATTGCTGGACATGCAAAATCACCAGCCGGCTATGCCAGAACCACTTGGCGAACACTCCGGAATCACCTGCCGGGCATGGCGGAACCACCTCTCAGACATGGCGGAACCACATGCCAATGACACCGGAAGCACCTGTTGAGCACGCCAGAACCACCTGCTCGACTCGCCAAAACCACCTGCTGGACACGCCAAAATCACCTTCCGGCTACGCCACAACCATTTGGTCAACACTTCGGAATCACCTGCCGGGCTGGCTGGAACCACCTGCCGGTCACGCCAACATCACCTGCCAGCTCTGCCAGAACCACTTGGCGGACACCATGGAAACACCTGTCGGGCCGGCCGGAACCACCTATCAGACGTGCCAGAACCATGTGCCTGAGATGCTGGAACCACACCCCGAACACACCGAAATCACCTGCCAGACCCGCCTGAACCACCTGCCGAGCACGCCGGAACCACCTACTCGACTCGCTGGAACCACCTACCTGACACGCTAAAATCACCTGCCGGGTATGCCACAACCACTTGGTGGACACTCCGGAATCATCTGCCGGACATGCCAGAACCAGATCTCAGACACACCAGAACCACGTGCCAGACACGCCGGAAGCACCTGCTGAGCATGCCTGAGCCAAATGCTCGACTTGCAAGAAACACCTGCCAGACACGCCAAAATCACCTGCCGGGTACGCCAGAACCATGTGGCGGACACTCCGAAATCACCTGTCGGGCATGCCGGAGCCAACTCTCAGACGTGCCAGAACCTCGTGCCGGCCACGCCACAACCACCTGCAGGACACGCCGGAACGACCGGCTCGACTCGCCGGAACCACCGCTGGACATGCAAAATGACCTGCCGGCTACGCCAGAACAACTTGGTGAACACTCCGGAATCACCTGCCGGGCATGGCCTAACCACCTCTCAGACATGCCGGAACCACATGCCAATGACACAGGAAGCACCTGCCGAGCACGCCAGCACCACTCGGCAGACACTCCGGAATCACCTGCCGGGCTGGCTGGAACCACCTGCCGGTCACGCCAACATCACCTTTCAGCTACGCCAGAACCACTTGGCGAACACTCCAGAATCACCTGTCTGGCATTACAGAACCACCTCTCAGACTTGCCAGAACCATGTTCCGGACACGCCGGTACCACCTGCAGAGTATGCCAGAACCAGCTGACCCACTCCCCAGAAGCACCTGCTGGACACGCCAGAATCGCCTGCCGAGTACGCCAGAACCACTCGGCAGACACTCCGGAACCACCTGCCGGGCATGCCGTAACCAACTCTCAGGGGTGCCAGAACCACATGCCGGACACTCCGGAATCACCTGCCTGGCATGCCGGAACCATCTCTCAGACGTGCCAGAACCATGTTCCGGACACGCCGGTACCACCTGCCAAGCTCGCCAGAACCACCTGCTGGACACGCCTAAATCACCTGCCAGCTACGCCAGAACCACACGGCAGAGACTCCGGAATCACCTGCCGGGCTGGCTGGAACCACCTTCCGGTCACGCCAACATCACCTTTCAGCTACGCCAGAACCACTTGGCGGGCACTCCGGAAGCACCTCTCCGGCCGGCCGGAAACACCTCTCAGACGTGCCAGAACCATGTGCCTAAGATGCCGGAACCACTCCCCGAACAGACCGAAACCACCTGCCAGACCCGCCTGAACCCACTGGCGAGCACGCCTGATCCACCCGCTCAACTAGCCGGAACCACCTTCCTGACACATCAAAATAACCTGCCGGCTACGCCACAACCATTTGGTGAACTCTTCGGAATCACCTGCCGGGCTGGCTCCAGAACCACTCGGCAGACTCTCCGGAACCACCTGCCGGGCATACCGGAACCAACTCTCAGACATGCCGTAACAACATGCCAATGACACCGGAAGCACCTGCCGAGCACGCCAGAACCACCTGCTCAACAAGCCGGAACCAACTTCCTGACACGCCAAAATCACCTGCCAGGTATACAAGAACCACTTGGTGGACACTCCGTAATCATCTCCCGGAGATGCCAGAACCAGCTCTCAGACACACCAGAACCACATGCCAGAGACGCAGGAAGCACCAGCTGAGCATGCCTCAGCCACCTGCTCGACTCGCAAGATACACCTGTCGGACAGGCGAAAATCACCTGCCGGGTACGCCAGAAACACTTGGCGGACGCTCCGGAATCACCTGTCGGGCGTGCCGGAACCACCTCTCAGACTTGCCAGAACCATGTTCTGGACACGCCGGTACCACCTGCCGAGTATGCCGGAACCAGCTGATCCACTCCCCAGAACCAAATAGTGGACACGCCAAAATCAACTGCCGGCTACGCCAGAACCACTCGGCAGACACTCCGGAATCACATGCCAGGCATTCCGGAACCACCTCTCAGAGGTGCCAGAACCAAATGCTGGAGACTCCGATATCACCTGCCAGGCATGCCGGAACCACCTCTCAGAGGTGCCAGAACCACATGCCGGGCACTCCGGAATCACCTGCCGGGCATGCTGGAACCACGTGCTGGAAATGCCGGAACCACCTGCCGGACATGTCGGAACCACCTGCCGGACATTCCGGAACCACCGGCTCGACTCGCCGGAACCATTGCCGGACATGCAAAATCACCTGCCGGCTACGCCAGAACCACTTGGCGAACACTCCGGTATCACCTGGCGGGCATGCCGGAACCACCTCTCAGAGGTGCCAGAACCACATGCCGGACACTCCGGAATCACCTGCCGGGCATGCCGGAACCACCTGCCGGACATGCCGGAACCACCGGCATGACTCGCCGGAACCATTGTCGGACATGCAAAATCACCTGCCGGCTATGCCTGAACCACTTGGGGAACACTCTGGAATCACCTGCCGGGCATGGCGGAACCACCTCTCAGACATGCCGGAACAACATGCCAATGACACCGGAAGCACCTGCCGAGCACGCCAGAACCACCTGCTCGACTCGCCAAAACCACCCGCTGGACACGCCAAAATCACCTGCCAGCTGCGCCAGAACCACTCGGCAGACACTCCGGAATCACCTGCCGGGCTGGCTGGAACCACCTGCTGGTCACGCCAACATCACCTTTCAGCTACGCCAGAACCACTTGGCGGACACTCCGGAAACACCTCTCCGGCCGGCCGGAACCACCTCTCAGACGTGCCAGAACCATGTGCCTGAGATGCCGGAACCACTCCCCGAACAGACCGAAACCACCTGCCAGACCCACCTGATACCCCTGGCGAGCACGCCTGATCCACCTGCTCAACTAGCCGGAACCACCTTCCTGACACGCCAAAATCACCTGCCGGCTACGCCACAAACATTTGGTGAACTCTTCGGAATCACCTGCCGGGCTGGCTGCAGAACCACTCGGCAGACTCTCCGGAACCACCTGCCTGGAAGCCGGAACCACCTCTCAGACATGCCGGAACCACATGCCAATGACACCGGAAGCACCTGCCTAGCACGCCAGAACCAACTGCTCGACTCGCCAAAACCACCTGCTGGACACGCCAAAATCACCTGCCGGCTACGCCACAAACATTTGGTGAAATCTTCGGAATCACCTGCCGGGCTTGCTGGAACCACCTGCTGGTCACGCCAACATCACCTGCCAGCTATGCCAGAACCACTTGGCGGAAACCATGGAAACACCTGTCGGGCCGGCCGGAACCACCTCTCAGACGTGCCAGAACCATGAGCCTGAGATGCCGGAACCACTCCCCGAACAGACCGAAACCACCTGCCAGACCCGCATGAACCAGCTGCCGAGCACGCCGGAACCACCTAATCGACTCGCTGGAACCACCTACCTGACACGCTAAAATCACCTGCCGGGTATGCCACAACCACTTGGTGGACACTCCGGAATCATCTGCCGGACATGCCAGAACCAGCTCTCAGACACACCAGAACCACGTGCCAGACACGCCGGAAGCACCTGCTGAGCATGCCTGAGCCAAATGCTCGACTTGCAAGAAACACCTGCCAGACACGCCAAAATCACCTGCCGGGTACGCCAGAACCACGTGGCGGACACTCCGGAATCACCTGTTGGGCATGCCGGAACCAACTCTCAGAGGTGCCAGAACCACATGCCGGACACTCCGGAATCACCTGCCGGGCATGCCGGAACCATCTCTCAGACGTGCCAGAACCATGTTCCGGACATGCCGGAACCACCTGCCGAGCTCGCCGGAACCACCTGCTGGACACGCCAAAATCACCTGCCGGCTATGCCAGAACCACTCGGCAGACACTCCGGAATCACATGCCAGGCATTCCGGAACCACCTCTCAGAGGTGCCAGAACCACATGCTGGACACTCCGTTATCACATGCCGGGCCTGCCGGAACCACCTCTCAGAGGTGCCAGAACCACATGCTGGACACTCCGGAATCACCTGCTGGGCATGCCGGAACCACCTCCCTGAGGTGCCAGAACCACATGCCGGACACTCCGGAATCACCTGCAGGGCATGCCGGAACCATCTCTCAGACTTGCCAGAACCAAGTTCCGGACACGCCGTAACCACCTGCTGAGTATGCAGGAACCACCTGATCCACTCCCCAGAACCACCTGCTGGATACACCAGAATCACCTGCCGGCTACTCCAGAACCACTCGGCAGACACTCCGTAACCAACTGCCGGGCATGCCGGAACCACCACTCAGAGGTGCCAGAACCAAATGCTGGACACTCCGTTATTACATGCCTGGCCTGCCGGAACCACCTCTCAGAGGTGCCAGAACCACATGCTGGACACTCTGGAATCACCTGCCGGGCATGCCGGAACCATGTCTCAGACGTGCCAGAACCATGTTCTGGACACGCTGGTACCACCTGCTGAGCTCGCCGGAACCACCTGCTGGACACGCCAAAATCACCTGCCAGCTACGCCAGAACCACACGGCAGACACTCCGGAATCACCTGCCGGGCTGGCTCTAACCACCTGCCGGTCACGCCAACATCACCTTTCAGCTACGCCAGAACCACTTGGCGGACACTCCGGAAACACCTCTCCGGCCGGCCGGAACCACCTCTCAGAGGTGCCAGAACCACTCGGCAGACACTCCGGTATCACCTGCCGGGCATGCCGGAACCACCTCTCAGAGGTGCCAGAACCACATGCCGGACACTCCGGAATCACCTGCCGGGCATGCTGGAACCACTTGCTGGACATGCCAGAACCACCGGCTCGACTCGCCGGAACCATAGCCGGACATGCAAAATCACCTCCCGGCTACGCCAGAACCACTTCATGAACGCTCCGGAATCACCTGCCGGGCATGGCGGAACCACCTCTCAGACATGCCGGAACCACATGCCAATGACACCGGAAGCACCTGCCGAGCACCCCAGAACCACTCGGCAGACACTCAGGAATCACCTGCCGGGCTGGCTGGAACCACCAGCCGGTCACGCCAACATCACCTTTCAGCTACGCCAGAACCACTTGGCGGACACTCCGGAAACACCTGTCGGGCCGGCCGGAACCACCTCTCAGACGTGCCAGAACCATGTGCCTGAGATGCCGGAACCACACCCCGAACAGCCCGAAACCACCTGCCAGACCCACCTGAACCCCCTGGCGAGCACGCCTGATCCACCAGCTCAACTACCCGGAACCACCTTCCTGACACGCCAAATTCACCTGCCAGGTATACCAGAACCACTTGGTGGACACTCCGGAATCATCTGCCGGACATGCCAGAACCAGCTCTCAGACACACCAGCACCACGTGCCAGAGATGCCGGAAGAACCAGCTGAGCATGCCTGAGCCACCTGCTCGACTCGCAAGAAACACCTGTCGGACATGCCAAAATCACCTGCCGGGTACGCCAGAAACACTTGGCGGACGCTCCGGAATCACCTGTCGGGCGTGCCGGAACCACCTCTCAGACTTGCCAGAACCATGTTTTGGACACGCCGGTACCACCTGCCGAGTATGCCGGAACCAGCTGATCCACTCCCCAGAACCACCTAGTGGACACGCCAAAATCAACTGCCGGCGATGCCGGAACCACCGGATCGACTCGCCGGAACCACAGCCAGACATGCAAAGTGACCTGCCGTCTATGCCAGAACCAATTGGCGAACACTCTGGAATCACCTGTCGGGAATGCCGGAACCACCTCTCAGAGGTGCCAGAACCACATGCCGGACACTCCGGAATCACCTGCGGGGCATGCCGGAACCACCTGCCGTACATGGCGGAACCACCTCTCAGACTTGCCAGAACCAAGTTCCGGACACGCCGGTACCACCTGCCGAGTATGCCGGAACCACCTGATCCACTCCCCAGAACCACCTGCTGCATACGCCAGAATCACTTGCCGGCTACTCCACAACCACTCGGCAGACACTCCGTAACCAACTGCCGGGCATGCCGGAACCACCGCTCAGAGGTGCCAGAACCACATGCCGGACACTCCGGAATCACCTGCCGGGCATGCCGGAACCATCTCTCAGACGTGCCAGAACCATGTTCCGGACATGCCTGATCCACCTGCTCAACAAGCCGGAACCACCTTCCTGACACGCCAAAATCACCTGCCAGGTATACCAGAACCACTTGGTGGACACTCCGGAATCATCTGCCGGACATGCCAGAACCAGCTCTCAGACACACCAGAACCACGTGCCAGAGACGCCGGAAGCACCAGCTGAGCATGCCTGAGCCACCTGCTCGACTCGCAAGAAACACCTGTCGGACATGCCAAAATCACCTGCCGGGTACGCCAGAAACACTTGGCGGACGCTCCGGAATCACCTGTCGGGCGTGGCGGAACCACCTCTCAGACTTGCCAGAACCATGTTCTGGACACGCGGGTACCACCTGCCGAGTATGCCAGAACCAGCTGATCCACTCCACAGAACCACCTAGTGGACACGCCAAAATCAACTGCCGGCAACGCCAGAACCACTCGGCAGACACTACGGAATCACATGCCAGGCATTCCGGAACCACCTCTCAGAGGTGCCAGAACCAAATGCCGGACACTCCGGAATCACCTGCCGGGCATGGTGCAGCCACCTCTCAGACATGCCGGAACTACATGCCAATGACACTGGAAGCACCTGCCGAGCACTCCAGAACCACCTGCTCGACTCGCCGGAACCACCACCGGACATGCAAAATGACCTGCCGTCTACGCCTGAACCACTTGGCGAACACTCCGGAATCACCTGTCGGGCATGCCGGAACCAACTCTTAGACTTGCCAGAACCATGTTCCGGACACGCCGGTACCACCTGGCGAGCTCGCCGGAACCACCTGCTGGACACGCCAAAATCACCTGCCGGCTACGCCAGAACCATTCAGCAGACACTCCGGAATCACCCGCCGGGCTGGCTGGAACCACCTGCCGGTCACGCCAACATCACCTTTCAGCTACGCCGGTACCACTTGGCGGACACTCCGGAAATATTTGTCGGGCATGCCGGAACCACCTCTCAGACTTGTCAGAACCAAATGTTGGACACTCCGGTATCACCTGCCGGGCATGCCGGAACCACCTCTCAAAGGTGCCAGAACCACATGCCGGACACTCCGGAATCACCTGCCGGGCATGCGGCAACCACCTGCCGGACAAGCCGGAACCACCGGCTCGACTCGCCGGAACCATTGCCGGACATGGAAAATCACCTGCCGGCTACGCCAGAACCACTTGGCGAACACTCCGGAATCACCTGCCGGGCATGGCGGAACCACCTCTCTGACATGCCTGAACCACATGCCAATGACACCGGAAGCACCTGCCGAGCACGCCAGAACCACCTGCTTGACTCGCCAAAACCACCTGCTGGACACGCCAAAATCACCTGCCGGCTACGCCACAACCATTTGGTGAACTTTTCGGAATCACCTGACGGGCTGGCTGGAACCACCTGCCGGTCACACCAACATCACGTGCCAGCTATGCCAGAACCACTTGGCGGACACCATGGAAACACCTGTCGGGCCGGCCGGAACCACCTATCAGACGTGCCAGAACCATGAGCCTGAGATGCCGGAACCACACCCCGAACAGACCGAAACCACCTGCCAGACCTGCCTGAACCACCTGCCGAGCACGCCGGAACCACCTACTCGACTTGCCGGAACCACCTACCTGACACGCTAAAATCACCTGCCGGGTATGCCACAACCACTTGGTGGACACTCCGGAATCATCTGCCGGACATGCCAGAACCAGCTCTCAGACACACCAGAACCACGTGCCAGACACGCCGGAATCACCTGCTGATCATTCCTGAGCCAAATGCTCGACTTGCAAGAAACACCTGCCAGACACGCCAAAATCACCTGCCCGGTATGCCACAACCACGTGGCGGACACTCCGAAATCACCTGTCGGTCATGCCAGAACCAACTCTCAGACGTGCCAGAACCTCGTGCCGGTCATGCCAGAACCACCTGCCGGACAGATCGGAAACACCTGCTGGACACGCCGGAACCACCGGTTCGACTCGCCGGAACCACCACCGGACATGCAAAATGACCTGCCGGCTACGCCAGAACCACTAGGCGAACACTCCGGAATCACCTGTCGGGCATGCCGGAACCACCTCTCAGACTTGCCAGAACCAAGTTCCGGACACGCCGGTACCACCTGCCGAGTATGCCGGAACCCCCTGATCAACTCCCCAGAACCACCTGCTGGATATGCCAGAATGACCTGCCGGCTGTGCCAGAACCACTCGGCAGACACTCCGGAATCACATGCCAGGCATTCCGGAACCACCTCTCAGAGGTGCCAGAACCAAATGCTGGACACTCCGGTATCACATGCCGGGCATGCTGGAACCACCTCTCAGAGGTGCCAGAACCACATGCTGGACACTCCGGAATCACCTTCCGGGCATGCCGGAACCACCTCTCAGAGGTGCCAGAACCACATGCCGGACACTCCGGAATCACCTGCCGGGCATGCCGGAACCATGTCTCATACGTGCCAGAACCATGTTCCGGACACGCTGGTACCACCTGCCGAGCTCGCCGGAACCACCTTCTGGACACGCCAACATCACCTTTCAGCTACGCCAGAACCACTTGGCGGACACTCCGGAAACACCACTCCGGCCTGCCGGAACCACCTCTCAGAGGTGCCAGAACCACTCGGCAGACACTCCGGTATCACCTGCCGGGCATGCCGGAACCACCTCTCAGAGGTGCCAGAACCACATGCCGGACACTCCGGAATCACCTGCCGGGCATGCCGGAACCACCGGCTGGACATGCCGGAACCACAGGCTCGACTCGCCGGAACCATTGCCGGACATGCAAAATCACCTGCCGGCTATGCCAGAACAACTTGGCGAACACTCCGGAATCACCTGCCGGGCATGGCGGAAACACCTCTCAGACATGCCGGAACCACATGCCAATGACACCGGAGGCACCTGTTGAGCACGCCAGAACCACCTGCTCGACTCGCCAAAACCACCTGCAGGACACGCCAAAATCACCTTCCGGCTACGCCACAACCATTTGGTGAACACTTCGGAATCACCTGCCGGGCTGGCTGGAACCACCTGCCGGTCACGCCAACATCACCTGCCGGCTATGCCAGAACCATTTGGCGGACACCATGGAAACACCTGTCGGGCCGGCCGGAACCACCTATCAGACGTGCCAGAACCATGTGCCTGAGATGCTGGAACCACACCCCGAACAGACCGAAATCACCTGCCAGACCCGCCTGAACCACCTGCCGAGCACGCCGGAACCACCTACTCGACTCGCTGGAACCACCTACCTGACACGCTAAAATCACCTGCCGGGTATGCCACAACCACTTGGTGGACACTCCGGAATCATCTGCCGGACATGCCAGAACCAGATCTCAGACACACCAGGACCACGTGCCAGACACGCCGGAAGCACCTGCTGAGCATGCCTGAGCCAAATGCTCGACTTTCAAGAAACACCTGCCAGACAAGCCAAAATCACCTGCCGGGTAGGCCAGATCCATGTGGCGGACACTCCGAAATCACCTGTCGGGCATGCCGGAACCAACTCTGAGACGTGCCAGAACCTCGTGCTGGTCATGCCAGAACCACCTGCCGGACACGCCGGAACGACCGGCTCGACTCGCCGGAACCACCGCTGGACATGCAAAATGACCTGCCGGCTACGCCAGAACCACTTGGTGAACACTCCGGAATCACCCGCCGGGCATGGCCTAACCACCTCTCAGACATGCCGGAACCACATGCCAATGACACCGGAAGCACCTGCCGAGCACGCCAGCACCACTCGGCAGACACTCCGGAATCACCTGCCGGGCTGGCTGGAACCACCTGCCGGTCACGCCAACATCACCTTTCAGCTACGCCAGAACCACTTGGCGGACATTCCGGAAACACCTGTCGGGCCTGCCGGAACCACCTATCAGACGTGCCAGAACCATGTGCCTGAGATGCCGGAACCACTCCCCGAACAGACCGAAACCACCTGCCAGACCCGCCTGAACCACCTGCCGAGCACGCCGGAACCACCTACTCGACTCGCTGGAACCACCTACCTGACACGCTAAAATCACCTGCCGGGTATGCCACAACCACTTGGTGGCCATCCAGAATCATCTGCCGGACATGCCAGAACCAGCTCTCAGACACACCAGAACCACGTGCCAGACACGCCGGAAGCACCTGCTGATCATGCCTGAGCCAAATGCTCGACTTGCAAGAAACACCTGCCAGACACGCCAAAATCACCTGCCGGGTACGCCAGAACCACGTGGTGGACACTCCGGAATCACCTGTCGGGCATGCCGGAACCAACTCTCAGACGTGCCAGAACCTCGTGCCGGACACGCCACAACCACCTGCCGGACAGACCGGAAACACCTGATGGACACGCCAAAATCACCTGCCGGCTATGCCAGAACCACTCGGCAGACACTCCGGAATCACATGCCAGGCATTCCGGAACCACCTCTCAGAGGTGCCAGAACCACATGCTGGACACTCCGTTATCACATGCCGGGCCTGCCGGAACCACCTCTCAGAGGTGCCAGAACCACATGCTGGACACTCCGGAATCACCTGCTGGGCATGCCGGAACCACCTCCCTGAGGTGCCAGAACCACATGCCGGACACTCCGGAATCACCTGCAGGGCATGCCGGAACCATCTCTCAGACTTGCCAGAACCAAGTTCCGGACACGCCGTAACCACCTGCTGAGTATGCAGGAACCACCTGATCCACTCCCCAGAACCACCTGCTGGATACACCAGAATCACCTGCCGGCTACTCCAGAACCACTCGGCAGACACTCCGTAACCAACTGCCGGGCATGCCGGAACCACCACTCAGAGGTGCCAGAACCAAATGCTGGACACTCCGTTATTACATGCCTGGCCTGCCGGAACCACCTCTCAGAGGTGCCAGAACCACATGCTGGACACTCTGGAATCACCTGCCGGGCATGCCGGAACCATGTCTCAGACGTGCCAGAACCATGTTCCGGACACGCTGGTACCACCTGCTGAGCTCGCCGGAACCACCTGCTGGACACGCCAAAATCACCTGCCAGCTACGCCAGAACCACTCGGCAGACACTTCGGAATCACATGCCAGGCATCCCAGAACCACCTCTCAGAGGTGCCAGAACCACATGCCGGACACTCCGGAATCACCTGCCGGGCATGCCGGAACCACCTGCCGGGCATGCCGGAACCACAGGCTCGACTCGCCGGAACCATTGCCGGACATGCAAAATCGCCTGCCGGCTATGCCAGAACCACTTGGCGAACACTCCGGAATCACCTGCCGGGCATGGCGTAACCACCTCTCAGACATGCCGGAACCACATGCCAATGACACCGGAAGCACCTGCCGAGCACGCCAGAACCACCTGCTCGACTCGCCAAAACCACCTGATGGACACGCCAAAATCACCTTCCCGCTACGCCACAACCATTTGGTGAACACTTCGGAATCACCTGCCGGGCTGGCTGGAACCACCTGCCGGACACGCCAACATCACCTGCCAGCTATGCCAGAACCACTTGGCGGACACTCTGGAAACACCTGTCGGGCCGGCCGGAACCACCTCTCAGACGTGCCAGAACCATGAGCCTGAGATGCCGGAACCACTCCCCGAACAGACCGAAACCACCTGCCAGACCCGCCTGAACTCCCTGGCCAGCACGCCGGATCCACCTGCTCAACTATCCGGAACCAACTTCCTGACACGCCAAAATCACCTGCCAGGTATACCAGAACCACTTCGTGGACACTCCGGAATCATCTGCCGGACATGCCAGAACCAGCTCTCAGACACACCAGAACCACGTGCCAGAGACGCCGGAAGCACCAGCTGAGCATGCCTGAGCCACCTGATCGACTCGCAAGAATACACCTGTCGGACATGCCAAAATCACCTGCCGGGTACGCCAGAAACACTTGGCGGACGCTCCGGAATCACCTGTCGGGCGTGCCGGAACCACCTCTCCGACTTGCCAGAACCATGTTCTGGACACGCCGATACCACCTGCCGAGTATGCCGGAACCAGCTGATCCACTCCCCAGAACCACCTAGTGGACACGCCAAAATCAACTGCCGGCTATGCCGGAACCACCGGCTCGACTCGCCGGAACCACCGCCGGACATGCAAAATGACCTGCCGGCTACGCAAGAAGACTTGGCGAACATTCCTGGAATCACCTGTCTTGCATGCCGGAACCACCTCTCAGATTTGAAAGAACCATGTTCCGGACACGCTTGTACCACCTGCCGAGTATGCCGGAACCACCTGATCCACTCCCCCGAACCACCTGCTGGACATGCCAGAATCACCTGCCGGCTACGTCAGAACCACTCGGCAGACACACCGGAACCACCTGCAGGGCTGGCTGGAACCACGTGCCGGTCACGCCAACATCATCTTTCAGCTACGCCAGAACCACTTGGCGGACACTCCGGAAACACCTCTCCGGCCGGTCGGAACCACCTCTCAGACGTGCCAGAACCATGTGCCTTAGATGCCGGAACCACTCCCCGAACAGACCGAAACCACCTGCAAGACCCGACTGAACCCCCTGGCGAGCACGCCTGATCCACCTGCTCAACTAGCCGGAACCACCTTCCTGACATGCCAAAATCACCCGCCGGCTGAGCCACAACCATTTGGTGAACTCTTCGGAATCACCTGCCGGGCTGGCTCCAGAACCACTCGGCAGACACTCCGGAACCACCTGCCGGGCATGCCGGAAGCACCTGTCAGACATGCCGGAACCACATGCCAATGACCCCGGAAGCACCTGCCGAGCAAGCCAGAACCACCTGCTCGACTCGCCAAAACCACCTGCTGGACACGTCAAAATCACCTGCCGGCTACGCCAGAACCACGTGGCGGACACTCTGGAGTTACCTGTCGGGCATGCCGGAACCAACTCTCAGACGTTCCAGAACCTCGTGCCGGTCACCCCACAACCACCTGCCGGACACGCAGGAACCACCGGCTCGACTCACCTGAACCACCGCCGGACATGCAAAATGACCTGCCGGATACGCCAGAACCACTTGGCGAACACTCCAGAATCAACTGTTGGGCATACCGGAACCGCCTCTCAGACTTGCCAGAACCATGTTCCGGACACGCCGGTACCACCTGCCGAGTATGCCGGAACCACATGATCCACACCCCAGAACCACCTGCTGGATCCGCCAGAATCAACTGCCGGCTACAGCAGAACCACTCGGCAGACACTCCGGAACCACCTGCCGGGCATGCCGGAACCACCTCTCAGAGGTGCCAGAACCACATGCCGGACACTCCGGAATCACCTGCCGGGCATGCCGGAACCATCTCTCAGACATGCCAGAACAAAATGCCGGACACTCCGGTATCACCTGCCGGGCATGCCGGAACCACCTCTCACAGGTGTCAGAAGCACATGCTGGACACTCCAGAATCACCTGCGGGGCCTGCCGGAATCACCTGCCGGACATGGCGGAACCACCGGCTCGACTCGCCGGAACCATTGCCGGCCATGCAAAATCACCTGCCGGCTACGCCAGAACCACTTGGCGAACACTCCGGAATCACCTGTCGGGCATGCCGGAACCACCTCTCAGACTTGCCAGAACCATGTTCCGGACACGCCGGTACCACCTGCCGAGGATGCCGGAACCACCTGATCCACTCCCCAGAACCACCTGCTGGACACCCCAGAATGACCTGCCGGCTGTGCCAGAACCACTCGGCAGACACTCCGTAACCACCTGCCGGGCATGCCGGAACCACCTCTCAGAGGTGCCAGAACCACATGCCGGACACTCTGGAATCACCAGCCGGGCATGCCGGAACCATCTGTCAGACGTGCCAGAACCATGTTCCGGACACGCCGGTACAACCTGCCGAGCTCGCCGGAACTACCTGCTGGACACGCCAAAATCACCTGCCGGCTACGCCAGAAACATTCAGCAGAAACTCCGGAATGACCTGCCGGGATGGCTGGAACCACCTGCCGGTCACGCCAACATCACCTTTCAGCTACGCCAGAACCACTTGGCGGACACTCCGGAAACAGCTGTCGGGCATGCCGGAACCAACTCTCAGACGTGCCAGAACCTCGTGCCGGACACGCCACAACCACCTGCCGGAGACCGGAAACACCTGCTGGACACGCCAGAACCACTTTGCAGACACTCTGGAATCACATACCAGGCATCTCGGAACCACCTCTCAGAGGTGCCAGAACCAAATGCCGGACACTCCGGTATCACCTGCTGGGCATGCCAGAGCAACCTCTCAGAGGTGGAAGAACCACATGCCGGACACTCCGGTATCACCTGCCGGGCATGCCGGAACCACCTCTCAGAGGTGCCAGAACCACATGCCGGACACTCCGGAATCACCTGCCGGGCATGGCGGAACCACCTCTCAGACATGCCGGAACCACATGCCAATGACACCGGAAGCACCTGCCGAGCACGCCAGAACCACCAGCTCGACTCGCCAAAACCACCTGCTGGACACGCCAAAATCACCTGCCGGCTACGCCAGAAACACTCGGCAGACACTCCGGAATCACCTGCCGGGCTGGCTGGAACCACCTGCCGGTCACGCCAACATCACCTTTCAGCTACACCAGAACCACTTGGCGGACACTCCGGAAACACCTGTCGGGCCGTCCGGAACCACCTCTCAGACGTTTCAGAACCATGTGCCTGAGATGCCGGAACCACTGCCCGAACTGACCGAAACCACCTGCCAGTCCCGCCTGAACCCCCTGGCGAGCACGCCTGATCCACCTGCTCAACTAGCCGGAACCACCTTCCTGACACGCCAAAATCACCTGCCAGGTATACCAGAACCACTTGGTGGACACTCCAGAATCATCTGCCGGACATGCCAGAACCAGCTCTCAGACACACCAGAACCACGTGCCAGAGACGCCGGAAGCACCAGCTGAGCATGCCTGAGCCACCTGCTCGACTCGCAAGAAACACCGGTCGGACATGCCAAAATCACCTGCCGGGTACGCCAGAAACACTTGGCGGACGCTCCGGAATCACCTGTCGGGCGTGCCGGAACCACCTCTCAGACTTGCCGGAACCATGTTCTGGACACGCTGGGACCACTTGCCGAGTATGCCGGAAGCAGCTGATCCACTCCCCAGAACCACCTAGTGGACACGCCAAAATCAACTGCCGGCTACGCCGGAACCACCGGCTCGACTCGCCGGAACCACCGCCGGACATGCAAAATGACCTGCCGGCTACGCCAGAACCACTTGGCGAACACTCCGGAATCACCTGTCGGGCATGCCGGAACCACCTCTCAGAGGTGCCAGAACCACATGCCGGACACTCCGGAATCACCTGCCGGGCATGCCGGAACCCCCTGATCAACTCCCCAGAACCACCTGCTGGATATGCCAGAATGACCTGCCGGCTGTGCCA